>NC_091823.1:110740535-111040535 GCF_038994185.2 Dermacentor albipictus
TCGCTGCAACTATTTATTGTCAAGTTTCACTTCAGTTGGCAGTGAAGTTTCATGAGTAAAACGGTGTCAGCAGTGAAATTAGCTGTACCGCGGACTTTTAAAGAGTGAAAAGCTCAGATTTGTCCGTGTCTCTTGCACACCTACTTCATTGCTTCCGCCGATGAAAAGACTCTTCAAGAACAGCAGACGCTCCGGAGGCACCGGAGGCTCCGGCATTAAGAGGAAGCTTTAGCTCGGGTGCTCCTATCTAAATACATGTAAAAGGAGAATTCGTTTTTCTCGGCAACCACTGCACTAAATTTGACTGGGTTTGCTGCATTTAAAAGAAAAATTTAAAATCTAGTGACTGTTGGTTTCGAATTTTTGAGTTAGGCCCTCAATATTTTATAAAAAAATGACAAAAATTGCGAATTTGAGAAAACGAAACTATCAAGTTTACAACTCTGTAACTCAACAAGAAAAAATGATATCGCAATTCTGTGAATTGCATCTGATAGCACATCTAAAGCGGACAAAATTGATATGTTACACATGAACCTCAAAAAATGTAATAATATGTAATTGCAACTTTTGCAGAACCCTCGTAAACAATGTAACAAATTCACGTAAGATGTAAAATGACATTTAATATTTGTCCGCTTTGAATGATCTAATGGATGCCGTTTACAGAACCGCGATATCTGTTCTTGATGCAGAGCTATTAGTTTGTAAACTTCATGCTTCTATTTTTTTCAAACTTCTGAATTTTTGAAAATCTTTCTAACAAAATTCAAGCCCTAAATCAAAATTCTGCTTCCAACAGTCACTAGAATTTATCTTACTCTCTCAAATGCAACAAATTTCATCAAAATCGGTCCAAGGGTTATCTCAGAAAAACGTTTTTGCGTTTTTACATGTATTTGAATAGGCCGCGTCGGAGTTGGGCCCGAGCTAAAGCTTCCTCTTAAGTACGACGCCATTTTGAAATGGTCGCATGACGAATGTATGATGACAATTTCGTTTGCCTCTGTGGTTGGCTGGCGGAGTCATAGAGTTGGCGGAGTAACAATCCCGCGCGGTCCATGTGCCTTGGTTGCCAACTGCTGTTTTTTTCAGTTGTATCCTACTATAACTCACCCAAATCACCACCCTGTTAAATTAAAAATAAATATTGCATTATTATTATTATTATTATTATTATTATTACTACTACTACTACTACTACTACTACTACTACTACTACTACTACTTAAAGTGACCTATCGGCATTATTTAAAGCAGACACAAGCCAACCCAGACAATAAAAGAATGCGCAGACTGATTTTACCATTGTTCTAAATAATTACGATCAACAAGCTCTAATTAGTTTTGGAATATGCAACTGAAAGGGGTGAAAGCAATACAATCGACATAAAAAGTTTCAAGATGCCCGCGGTGGCAGGTTGTGAGAAAAGCCCGAGAGATGGCGCCACAAAGTCAAGCTTGTTGCAGTGGGTTTCGCCGTACTTATAGCAAGATACATATAATTATATACTTTGGCGCAGAGCACTTAATTTGCTTTCCAGGGATGCGAACACACGTACCCTTCGATTTTATTTTGGTTTTTTAGTATTTCACAAGACATCTGTGCCAAATTCGGTTATAGCAGCTTGCGGCGACGTTCTCCACCTACCTATTTGTTGTCTTCACAGGGATCACATAATTTTTGGTGGTGCTTACTCCAAAACACTACTGCTGCGGTAGCTAAAAGGGGTACGGTGGCTTCTAGCCACCGTATTACTGCAGTGAATCTTCCCCTACCCTGTGGGTCAGCTAAAACGCCTACACGTTAGGTGGCCTTTAAATAACGGTAGGCGTGTCAGGAATTAACGTTCAAGTGACATAATACCACGGCAAATAAAAACGACATGAGAAAATAAACAAGGAACAAAAATATATATATTAAAGAACACACTTAGCTCATCACTCGTTAAAAATCGGCGCACCAGCTGTCAGGATGGCCGAGTGGTCTAAGGCGCCAGACTCAAGGCACTGCCTTCCCCTTCATAAGGGCATGGGAATTCTGGTCCACGAATGTGGGCGTGGGTTCGAATCCCACTTCTGACACACCTTTTTTTTCCCCCACTGCTGAACAGTGATCATTTATCAGGTTATAACGTCAGTTAATTGTCCTGCGTTTTCGAAGAGTCAAAGGCGCTTGTTCTTCCCGTTCATGCCAGCATTTTTTCTCTTGCTTACCAAAACTCGGGTAAATATTTTGCCGAAACACCCATTAATATCCAAGAAAAATATGTTGTATTTAAAAGAAATTACCTGTGTTATTCCATGCAATTATTTATGTATTAATTCATTAATATAAAAGCTTTCAGGCAAGTAGGTTCCCACGTGTTTGAGTGCTGCGAAATTGCCGCAGTTTTAACTGCGGAATTCAAGCTCCTAGCAGTCCTATGATATGTCGATAACATCGTACTGATTAGAAAATCGATCGAAATATATTAATATGGCGGCAGTCTGATTCCCTGCAACCAATGAAAGCCACGTGCGTGTCCAAGGCCATGACTGAGAACGCAAAATCTGGCACATCTTCATTCCTAATAGGGATGGCCAAAAGCGCAGCGTACAATTTGTGCGGGCGCGATGAGACTCTAGAGCACCTTCTGTGCCACTGCCCATCTTTTGACACCCAATGACGTACTCTACGAGATAAACTCAACCTGTTAGACAACAGAGCGCTCTCGGAAGAAATGTGCTGCATATGATAATCCTTGAACCATGACTCATGCATTCGCGCATGCAAAAGGCCACAAAAGCCCTTCTGCATGTTGTGAAGGATAATGGATTGTAACAACGCTTATGACAGCGGAGATTCCTCTGCGATTGACTCTGTGAATTATTTTTCTTTTCTCGCCTTATCTATTCTTCCCCTTTCCTCCTCCCCGTATGAAGGGTAGCCAATCTCCCTATCTTTCCCTATTCGTTTCTCTCGCTTCCTCCCTCCTCTCTCTCTGGCGTATATTGCTGTGAATTAAAATGAATATCCTTGTAAAAGCGGGAGTACTAAGGATTGTAAGAACGCTTGTGACAGCGGAGATTCCTCTGTGATTGACTATGTGAATTATTTTCTTTTTCTCGCCTTATCTATTCTTTCCCTTTCCTCCGCCCCGTGTGAAGGGTAGCCAATCTCCCCATTTTCCCCATTAGTTTCTCTCCATTCCTCCCTCCTCTCTCTCTTTCTCTCTCTGGCGTATATTTCCGTGAATTAAAATGAATATCCTAGTAAAAGCGGAAGAACTAAGGATTGTAAGAACGCTTGTGACAGCGGAGATTCCTCTGTGATTGACTATGTGAATTATTTTCTTTTTCTCGCCTTATCTATTCTTCCCCTTTCCTCCGCCCCGTGTGAAGGGTAGCCAATCTCCCTATTTTCCCCATTAGTTTCTCTCCATTCCTCCCTCCTCTCTCTCTTTCTCTCTCTGGCGTATATTTCCGTGAATTAAAATGAATATCCTAGTAAAAGCGGAAGAACTAAGGATTGTAAGAACGCTTGTGACAGCGGAGATTCCTCTGCGATTGACTCTGTGAATTATTTTTCTTTTCTCGCCTTATCTATTTGTCCCCTTTCCGCCTGCCCGTGTGAAGGGTAGCCAATCTCCCTATCTTTCCCTATTCGTTTCTCTCCCTCCCTCCTCTCTCTCTCTTTCTCCCTCTCTGGCGTATCTTTCTGTGAATTAAAATGAATATCCTAGTAAAAGCGAAAGAACTAAGGAGAAAGTTCCCAGAAGATACTTGTGTTCACGCGTTAAAAATCCACCGCTGGCAAACGCCTTTGTGCGGCAATAGCTTCTGGTTTCATCGAAACTTTGGATACGCATGTGTATTATGGGAACCGCATGCACGCGCTGCGATGTCGGCTGGCGTTTGGTTGTGGAAAGAGCGACTCTTTTCGCGGCTATCGGAAGAAAGAAAGGAAAGGGGAGAATTCTGCCGGCCGCGACGGTTTTCACCTGAACAGAGGACAGAAGGGCGGGGGGGGCAACGAGGAGAAGAAAATGGCGATTTGGTATATTTACGGCAGTTACAATAGTGACAAATAGGACAATTTACTCGGGACATTTCGACTGCCATGCAGTAGAATTACTGCACATGCTCCAGGGGAGCATATGCAGTGACTAAGATACATCACGAGTGCAAGCCGGCTAGGGGGCAAGATAAACCATTGTACCATTGCGCCAACAAGCAATTGCGGATAGAGTGAGATTACAGAAATTTGCAAGATTCCCCACTTTTGTTCACCGGCCAGTACACGGAGGCGTTTTCGAAGTGTACACGAAACTTGCCACGTCGGCAAAGGAGACAGGGAAAATCCTTATTGAACGAACCTATAGCTCGGTTGCAGAAGCTTTCTGACAAGAAATAACAGTTTTCACTTACACAACCAGTCGGGAGCTGACGCCGGCGCGTACATGTGGGTAATACATTTTTCTATTTGGTGTATAAGACATCTATTTTATTAGTCTGATAGGAGTCTGATAGTACAATTGATTATTAGTTTCCTGTTAGTCTGACGGGAATTTGCATTGAGCACGTATTAGTATAAAGGCAATTTGTGCCAGCGCATATGCAGTGTGATAGTGCTTGCTGATATAAGATAAAGATACGTATTAGGTTAATCGTGACCTAGCATTCTTGATGAGAAAGTAACGAGAGCAGAGTTTTCAACAAAAGGAAACGCAAGCAAGGCACGATAATATTATAGTGAGACAAAGGTACGCCCCTAAGGGTGTAAACTGCATTTAGAGTGCATACTTAAATTGATATTCGGTGGTTCTCTTACTCCTCGATAGGAGTAGATTTACTCTGCCCATGTGCCAGTGGCGTAGCCATAACTTTTTTTCCGGCCGGGCCACGCGCTATACCGAGGATGGGGAGGGGAAGGGAGCGAGGGGAAGGAAAGGGGAAGGAAGGGGAAGGCAGCATACTGACAAACACATTTCGCGGGGGGGAGGGGGGTGCACGTGCCTGGTGTACTACCCCTATCCGGAAGTCTGCGGGAAACCTCGACAGAGGTCGCATTGTGCGGCGAAAGAGTTCTTGAAATTTCACAAAATTGCAAATTGAGTTTGAATTCGTTTTAATGTCTCCAAGTTTGCTATCCCTTTGTAAATCACACGCATTACCTCGAAAGAAAAAAAAAAGATGTTTCTCTAAAGCAATAAGTTATAATCTACTTTCATATTTTTGTAGAATCTCCACTGTATCCTGCCTTATACTTTCTACTCAAAAAAAAAAAAGAAATCTTGGCTTTTAAGTGCCGACACCACGGGCTAATCAGTGCATGGCATTTAACAACGGAGATAGCACACGCTGAGCATTCCTGTCTCGTTAGTGTGCACCGTTTTCGTTTAATTCTGTTTCTTAAAAGATGACGGAGTCCGCTGTGAGAGCCTGCTGATACGTTCGACACGTGCAAGATAGCTTGCACGTGACGTCACGTCTCACCCTGATGGTTCTCCGATATGGCGACGAGGATGAAGTCAGTGTGTCACATTTCTGGAGTCGAAAAGTCACTACGCAATGCCCTCTGGTGAGTGACAATCCCCCTAAAAAGTACATTAAACGTGTATTAAAATCTGTTTTAAAATGTGTTTTGAAACCTGCGATGTGTACCTGTTCGCGAGTTCTGCCTTAATTACCTTTGTGTTAGTGCCGAGTATTCGCAGCCCGAGAGAAGATTATGCAGGTGCTAGCATTGAAGGAAAAGTCGACACGAAAAAAGGAAAGGAAACAGTTGAGTACAGTGCAGGTGAAAATCTGAGAAGCGGGTACTCACCGCTTCTTGTTGCGGATGATCTTGAGTGCGACGTGGTCCTTGGTCTTGTGGTCGTAGGCCCTGATGACCTGGCCGAAGGAGCCCTTTCCGATAACCTCCAGAATCTCGTACCGGTACGCGATGTGGTCGTGCATCACCTGCGCATTCACGCGAGGAGGGAACACAATGGCTTTAGGAAACAGGTGCTTCAAGAATTTTTAAAAACTTTATTTCGTGCAAGGTGTGTGCCAGTGCGCGTTACTTGCTTCTGTGTCCCCTACCCCCCCCCCCCCCCTCCTTCTTTTTTTCTTCTGTCGAATTACACGCCGCCACTACAGTCGTTTATGGGGAAGTATTCTTTTGCTTTTTTTCCCCATGAAGTACGGTTGCGCTTATTTTGTAAAAGCCACCGTTTTATTCATCGTTTTATTCACTCGTGTAATTAATGTCGCGCTGCTTTATTTCTATGTTATGATAATACAAATTGTACGGTTATACAGCCATTCCTTCGGTTTCGTAACCATCGGCCTAATTGACAAGCTCTAGCACGTTTACATGCACAGCATAACCTTTGTCTCCCTTGCGTGTGCCATGATCATATATCTTCTTGCTTTATTTTTGTTTCATGCCAACCTTCTCCCAGGGCCTTCCTGTCTCCCCATCCCTTTCTGCATGCAGAGTCACATGTGTAAGCTCCTACTTACATGGCGGCAGAACTTTCTGCATTTCAACAAAGCGCTTCCCTCTCTCTCGCCCTCTCTATCTGTGGCATATACCCTTATGGGTGGATGGATGGATGAACGGTCGCTCCCACGTCGGGGCAGAGAGGCCGAGCCTCTCCGCCGCGTCGCGGGTCCGTTGGACAGCCCATAACTGTTCTTCGAGGTTACGTGCGTGTGTGTGTTTAGGTTTTCCTTTTCTTTTCTTTTGAATCCTTTTCTCTCCCACCTATTGCATCAATATGCCCCTCCCCCAGTACAGGGTAGCCAACCGGAGATAATCTCGGATTAACCTCCCTGTCGTTCCTTTGCCTTTCTCTCTCTCTCTCTCTCTCTCTTTGGGCTGCATATAACTGCATACCAGCGTAAAGAATTGTTGCTTTCATCGCCGCACAAAGAGGGACGTTATGGCCATACATAGTGTAACAGATTTTGCTGTCAGCGAGTGGATATAAGTGCGCTCGTGTGCCGCCGTAACACGTATACATTTGCGGTGATGTGTATACTATGAACTGTGAGAAATTCTGTTTTAAGGGCTAGCAAGCTGCTTACTGGATTCCAGATTCAGCAGGCCAGCTAGCCACCAGCGGAAACTAAAACTGAACGCGGGCGGACATAAACCACACAGTGACGGCCCAGCGTTTGCGGCGCATGTATCTTTTGATTCTGTTCTGTTTTATATTTGCGCCAGTAACGTAAACCAAAGATTCGAATGAACGAGTGACGTAGTATATTGTGCACAATCAAGCGCTCGTGTTCCCAAATTGATGTGCGCGTTAAGGAACCCCAGGCAGTCAAATTTCAGTCCTTCACTGTACTGCGTACCGCGTAATCAGATCCTGGTTTTGTCCCTAAAACCCCCCATATTTTTTTCCTTTTCTTTCTTTTTTTTTTTTTACAGTCGCATCCCATCTTGCTCCACAAGGCCGCGGGATCGAATCCCGGCCACGGTGGTCGCATTCCCTAGGAGGCGAAATGCGAGAACACCCGTGTGCTTAGATTTAGGTGCACGTTAAAAGAACTCCAGCTGGTCTAAATTTCCGGAGTCCTCCGCTGCGGCGTGCCTCAGAAAGCAGCTTTAGCATGTAAAACCTCACAATTTTTTTTAAGCCCGCAAATACACGCAAAGTGCCTCGAGCGGCCAGTATACGTCACTCGGCAATATAGTGCACCGCGGAACGGGAGCCTGTTGTTCCAATAGCGCGGCGACCCGCACCTACCGGCCCACGCGCGGCTGCATTCAAACTGAAGTCTGGGTTCGCTAGAGCAACGTTCGCACGCCTGTAGAGAAGTTTGAGTTCGTGACAGGGAGTGGGCGGCTGCTGCGGGTTGCTCCAACACGGCGGCGTCACGGCAAGACATTCGTGGGAGTCGTGGGTGCATCATGGCCGTGCGTCTACGACTTCCGCGGGATACCGGCCCGTGTCTGCGCGTGGGAAGACTTCATAATTGTCCCGTTGTATTGTGACGGTGAGGAGACACAAACACCGCCGAAAGGTGAGCTCGGAATGTATAAGGCTTCTATCGGTCCAACTTATTGCGGTCTGCAGAAACAGAAGCCGCGCACTCTCAAATCACAGTGGAAAAAATTTTCGCAGTGCGCCAAACAAAGACAACGGGAATGGGTGCTCACGGCGTGTCCGTTCCTGTCGTCCGAGTTTGATGTTCTGAGAAGCTGCATCAATGCGGCGCCAACTATAGATGAACGCGCTCGGTTTCGCTGATATCACAGCGATATATAGCGACGAGTATAACGTCAAATCTGTATAATATCACGGCTCAAGCCGGCCAGGCATTTAATTTATGAACGCGTCGCCGTATACATACCATGCAGAAACGAGCAATATATTCAAGTACATAGATTCGAGAACGCGCGGGCAACTGGGCCAATGCAAAGTTACAGGTAAAAAACCAAGTCCATTAGGCCTCGCACGCTCCTATATCTGCGCACGTCATTGGTAGGGCGGGTACGAAGCATCCGATTAGCATCTGGACTGGTATACGCGCCACTGAAACACAGATAAATTAGTAAAGGAAGCCTGACACCGCGATGTAAATTGGTACAGAAGCATGGCGGTGGCTCAAGCAAAATGCATACTTTCTTCTTATTGTTTCGTTGATCAACTGGTGTCCTTTTCATTCGCGCAACGATATACACAAGAATTCACGGCAAACGCTGAGTACAGCACGCATAATAACCCATGCGTTGTAACAAGGAGGTCAGTGAAACGCGCGGTGGAAACATTAATTAAATCCGTAATAGGATTCAAGTGATCCTGGTCTCACGTTATAACGAAGTCCACACATAAATAAGGCATCAAAACTTCGCTTAAATAAAGAAGAAACAGAAACAGTGATTAATGATGCCTATCAGATGCATAGACCGACGTGTTATTCATGCAGCACGGCTGTATTTATGCAATCAAATTTTACTGGGAAACTGCATTTGTTACTTTGCATCGGAAGCAAAAAGGAACGAAACGATAAACAAATAAAGAAGGAAAAAAAAACGAAATGAAAAAGAAGTAAATTCTCGTTGACAGGCTGTAATGACAGCACAGCAGACTTTCGTGTGTGATATATCGGCGCTCAAGCCTCCCATAACGATCCCGACTATATTTACCGTATACCGAGACGCATCAACTTCAGGCCTCATTCTTCGTCCTCGTTCCGATCATCGTTTACCCCTCTTTTCTTTTTATTCCTTCCTTCTCTCTCTCTTGCCTTTTGACAGCGTACGCGTACGACATCGAAACCATATAGTGCGTCAGGCTCTCTCTCTCTCTCTCTCTCTCTCCCCGGGAGGCCGACAGCCTCCCGGGGAGCTGCGCAGATAGGTTCTCCGAATCAATTTTGGCTGTCGCATGGCGCGATTGCCCCCAGGGCTCGCGCAGGTGATGGCAGCGACAAACAAACAAACAAACAAACAAACAAACAAACAAACAAACAAACAAACAAACAAACAAACAAACAAACGTTGTCCCTTAAGACCGAGGTGCTGTCATCTCGCAAGCGCTGCAGTCATCCACGCACTCGCGGTGGCCCGCTGAGAGCCACAGGCGTAATGGAGACGCTCGCACATTTGGTCCCAAAAGCGATCGAGCTGCGCCTCTGTGCCAACCGCGCCTCGGGTTGACGCACTCGGTCATTCGCTTTCGTGTGCAGCGTCGTCGTTCGTGCCTCGCCGTACCCGATTTAGCTTGGTATACCTTGGTGACGTACGTGCCGTCTCGTTGTGCGGTATAGCGAAGGATCGTTGGTCATTATATAGGGACGTCTGATGAAATAGACAGAAGCTGAGGGCGTAAGTGGGCCTTCTCCTAAAGACAGGCGCACGTCTCGATTATATGCAGCTTGAAAAAAAAAAGAAAGAAAACGAACGAAAGAAGGAAAGGAAGAGAAGGTGGCGAAAAAAGCCCTATATCTTGCTCGCAAGAGGCATGTCTCTAAGATTCGGTCAATCTACGCACGAGAAGACATTTACAAACGCATCACAGCAGTCCATTCAACCTGTTATTGATTTGATTGGCCTTCAATGAACTTCAAGCTTAGAGGCTATATGGAACGCCACGCAATTAAGGCTCGTGCAAGGACAGCGGGCCGTTAATGCACTGGGTATATCGAGTATACGCAGTCTTCCAAATTCGTGTCGTTAAAAGAGTGCTGACATGGCCTTTCAAACTTGTGGTGTTTCCTTTTTCTTCCTGGAAACGAAGACACAAATCCTCCGAAACCTACAGAAAATACTGGCAAGCGTCACAATGCCCTACATTATTTACTATAACACTTCTTGCTACTGGCCGGTTTCGGTTTTGGTACCCAAGAGGTGGATGCGTCCTGACGTCACCGTACATTGGCTAGTTCGCCACGCCGCTGTCACACGCCAAGCGCAGCCAGTTGGAACGTGCGCGGCGTTTACAACGAGCACAGCCATTGTCATCCCAGCCTTATTTACATGCAGCGTGAGCAAATTTTTGCTCTAAGTCGTGAATTCGTGACAATGTCGATGACGGCATGCAGGTCGGCGCTTCGAGATCACCCTTATAGTGAAAATATCTTGCAGCTGTTTCACAACTTTTACGCTTGCTAAGTGCCAGCCTTTTATATGTGACAAGCGTGTGATAGGGTTGATACAACTTGTAAAATAAGTGTCAGGGCCTTTTTTAAAAGGCATAGCTGACTTTTTTTTTTCATGCCACAAGAACATTTTCGGCCGAACGGCGCCACGGCAATATTTAGAGCATTGACAGGTCTATACGTTCCAAGGCTCAAATGCGCGTACCGATTATTGCGTAATTAGCGCTAGCCATCGTAAATTGAAGCTCTTGAGTTGCTGGCTCGTATTGGTTACAACTGAGGTTTTTTTCCCCCTGTTAGGTAATGGAATAGCGCTACGGAGAGAGGCTTTTACCAATGTCGCCGAAGAAAACGACAAAAGAAAAAAGTCATCTGAACTTTTAACCGCAAACAATGGGCAGCCGTTATGCTTACTTGAACAAAGCGTTCTGTGTCCATCAGAGAGAGCGCGAACCCCCTCGCACGATAGATAGAAGCGATTGCCGTCGCGCGCTCAGAAATGCGCCGACGACAATTAAGGGCACTTTTCTAGGCTTTACGCAAAGCCATTGAGTTCCGTATGTGCCTGAGCACTGCTTTCTTATTCTGGTATACAGTCGTTCTTTCATTTTTTTTCTTTTCACTACTATTTGGTGAATTGTGTAGCCCTTAACTATAGTCACAATTCAATATCTCTCGTCACTTTAGCTAACTTACAGTATATACATGACCAGGGAGCAAAAAAAAAAAAAAAGAGATCGCGTGCCAGCATCATTGTCGTGGCTACGCAAAAGGTGCGGCCGAAATGACTGCTGCTTGAGCCCCGTGTGCACACAACGTAAAATTTTCACTGCATATAATAGTTTCGCGAACCAGAGGACAAAAAGGCGAAGGACTTTGTGAACCAAGTCTTTCAGCGTGCCGGTCAGCCAGTCGATTTCGCCAAAGGCTATGAAGAGTTAAGACCAGAAGTGTTATAGCGTATATGTAGGTTTCGCGTGATTATAGCATGGCAATTGTCTGTGTCTCATGTCTTCAATTTCTAAATCGCCTGTACACCGCACTTTTAGTTACTGCCGGCAGTTGGCTATTCTTAGTATTTTGTGAAAAGAAAGAAAGAAAGACATGCGTTGTGGTACCACCAAGCCTTCAAACCATAAGAACATTTGGGTAATATTCAAGAGAGTCACTCTACATCTATTTCATGTCTCTTTTGTGCTGTTGTGATCCAGAGCTTGATTTTACTTCGCATAAAATATATGCAAAAGCATAATCACATATAACTATATAGTACTCACACTCACATTGTGGCGCTACATGTGAGCTGGACAGTGTGTACAAACATATGCGCTATATATGCCCTCCCCCATAAAGTGGTATTACAGTGGCCTTATTTCGAATCAAGTGTGCGTCCACTTCGACATGTTCGTGCGACTACGACAGCCCAGGACGTACACAGCCTTCCTCTCTAATGTCTCCGGCATATTGCACACATAGACAGGGCATCGAACAAGAACTTCGTTTACTTCATTTACATCGAACTTTTTGACTTCGCATAGTGTGACTATGACTGGCATAGCTCCATGGCCATCAAATGCACTACATCGCAAATCAATGAAAAAACTTGGACGCTTCTTTGAAGACGCTGGCATTTGCGACGAATATTGAAAGTTACCGCATCGTGCATCACTGTGTCTTATTCATGCATCTGGAACGTATGTACCATCAGGCATCCGCGGACTTCATTTCAACGAGAACTTTTCGAGAGAGACTTTTGTTCTTAGTGTTTTCATGCCCTGTTATATTTAGGTATTACTGAATTCAAAAATTTATACCTTTAGTTACTTGTTTCACCTATATTATTAGCCCACTGAGAAGGTCTAGCCATCTCCAGCAAACGGCGACAACTTCTGTTTATTTATTACAAAAAGCAAAACGAAAGAAAAAGAGAAAAAAGTATTACACAGCGCGTATCTTCAAACTCGATGTATGTGCGGTGTTTCGGTGCTCATAAGAGCACTGCTTATGAAATACAAACTTACGAAACCTTTGTAAAAATTAACGTTGATGTGCCGGACGCAGTCAAGCAGTTCTTTATAAGCAGCAAGCCGTCGTCATCACCATCCTCGTCATCGACGTCGTAACATTCGTCTTCGTCGCTTATTCCACTGCAAGGTGAAAGGTTCTCCGAGCGATTTCCCAAAATCGCTCTCTTGAGTCAATCGACTCCACCGTATGTCAGCGCTTTTGTAATCTCATCAGACGACCTGGTCCTGTGCCGTCATCGACTGCCATTCCCTTCTCTTGGCACCCGTCCTGTTGTCCTACCAGACCACCGGTTATCTCCTCTAAGCATCACATGACCTGCCTGATTTCACTTCTTTATCTTAACCTCAACCAGAGCATGAAACTACGTTGCCACGCGCGCACTGTCATCTGCAGGCTATGCTGCGGCCAGCATTTTCGCTATCGATTATCAGTTTTTGCTATCAAGCTATCAGTTTGTAGTAGCGGTCCAAAGAACGGGGCCTTGGCGTTCACAAAGGCACTTACGCTAGCACTGTTCGTAGAGCGAATTGCAGCCAATTCGGATGTTGGACGTATTGAAATTAAAGAAAGCGACGAGCCAATGGCAAAGAGCACTTACGAACAAACTTTGTGAACCCGGCTCCAATCTTTGTATATAAAGCGATGTGAAGTAAATAACGATTTTACCGTGTGGATGGCTTCTCGCACGCTACCTCTTATTTACTATATAGAGAGTTCTAAAAAAAGGAAAGAGCTGCCGCGATTAAGGCTACATAAAGCATAAAGTGCACGCACATCGCGTTTTCTTGGGGTGAAAATGGTTTGAATATGGCCACCGTTCGGCGGAAATGGAATCGGTGATTGCAGGCGTTCGAAAGCCTAGCTACTTTATAGATGCCCATCACAAAAATAAGAAAACGCGTTTGAGCGGTGTTTTTTTCTGCCGACAGGCAAGAAACGAACCAGCATCTTAACCAGTCTTCCCCGGCGTCTCTGTGCCTGGAACCCCGCGCACCAAGTGGGTGGGAAAAAGGCTTTGGGTCTGACTGCAGTGAGCGAACCTGCGACAGCGTCGGAAAGTAATTCTCGAACTTGATTGGTAAACTGCTTGTGGAGGTGCGGGGTGGGGGGGAGGGGTGGGGGGTGGGGGGTGGGGGGGGGGGCTTTCTGCGAATATCGACTGCGCGTTAAAAAACCGACCTGACATTCTGTGGTAGGCAATGACTGGAACGCGGATATTGCCCGAGAAGATGGGAATCCGAAGTTCACATCGATTTCGTTGATTTCGTTGCAGGCATTACCTTGGAAACAATTTGGGGAAGGTGAACTGCGCGTAACGTAGGATTCGACGTAAAGATTGCCGGAGGCCACACCCGGGCGCTGCAGTCGCTCAGACGACGCGAAAACCATGCTGTTTATTTCTTTTTCTTTTTGCTTTACTTGGCTGTGGGCTTCGTGGATAAAGTACTCTGTGGCTACTTCATTGTTGTTCTTGTGCTTCAGTTGTCTATTATAGCAATGTAATGTCTCTTCACGGTCTTTGAGTATTAAACATTTATAGTGCCTTAAATGCATCAATAATTTGAGTGCTCTATATAGAGTAGTGACTTTTAGTGTGCGTGCGCGTCCGTATGTGTATTGCTACACGTGTGTGGTATTTGATTACTTGAACGAGGCACGTGGGCGCCATCGCTCGAGAAAAGAGGAGGAGCCCCGTTCACACTGAGACATTCGGCGTCTGGAGCGGCGCCCAGTTCGGCGGAACCCAGTTCGGCGGCGGCGAGATCCGCCGGAAAAGCCCCTTCCGCGCCGATCGCTCCCGTACCGATTTTTGCGGCAGCTGCCGCCGGATTGCCTCGCCGCCGCGCGGCGCTGACCAATCGGGGAGCGCGAAACAGAACTTCCAAAGATGGCGGCCGAGTCTCACGTCATGTCGCAGTCGTCGCAGTCATCGAAGTTCGCCGCGACATCCACATCCGAAATGCTGATCGAACTGGTGCGCAACCACCCAGTCCTCTACGATAAGCGCCACTTGAAGCACAAAGACAACGTGCAGAAGGACGACTTGTGGCACAACATCGGTCGCGAGATTGGTGGGCGAACCCAGCAACGCCGCTGCCGCCGTCTCTTCGGCGAATGCTTCTGCGCGTCATGCATCGCCAGAAAGGTGCTTGCCAACAGGCCGAGCAGTACTGACTCTTCTTGCTCGGGGTTCATCATTGTCTTTCCAAGCAATGGTGGAGACGCGCAACATAAACACACGAAATCGACGCGAGCAGAGACAACTGCTGTGCAATTTCGAGCCGCGCGAACATCCGGGACATCCCACGCTTGATTGGAGGTTAGCATTTTATGGGGCAGATGGCGCTGTATGTCTTTCCGGCGGCGCGGTCCGCAAGCAGTGTGAACTACGCGATTTTCGGCGGCAGGAGAATTCCATTCGCTGTAGACGCTGGTACGTTCACACTGAGGAATCCGGCGTCTACAGCGAATGGAATTCTCCTGCCGCCGAAAATCGCGTAGTTCACACTGCTTGCGGACCGCGCCGCCGGAAGGACATACAGCGCCATCTGTCCCATAAAGTGCTAACCTCCATCAAGCGTGAGATATCCCGGATGTTCGCGCGGCTCGAAATTGCGCAGTTGTCTCCGCTCGCATCGAGTTCGTGTGTTTATGTTGCGCGTCCCCACCATTGCTTGAAAAGACAATGATGAACCCCGAGCAAGAAGAGGCAGTACTGCTCGGCCTGTTGGCAAACACCTTTCTGGCGATGCATGACGCGCAGAAGCATTCGCCGAAGAGACGGCGGCAGCGGCGGTGGTGGGTTCGCCCACCAATCTCGCGACCGAGCTTGTGCCACAAGTCGTCCTTCAGCACGTTGTCTTTGTGCTTCAAGTGGCGCTTATCGTAGAGGACTGGGTGGTTGCGCACCAGTTCGATGTGCATTTCGGATGTGGATGTCGCGGCGGACTTCGATGACTGCGACAACTGCGACATGACGTGAGACTCGGCCGCCATCTTTGGAAGTTCTGTTTCGCGCTCCCCGATTGGTCAGCGCCGCGCGGCGGCGAGGCGATCCGGCGGCAGCTGCCGCAAAAATCGGTACGGGAGCGATCGGCGCGGAAGGGGCTTTTCCGGCGGATCTCGCCGCCGCCGAACTGGGTTCCGCCGAACTGGGCGCCGCTCCAGACGCCGAATGTCTCAGTGTGAACGGGGCATGAACGTACCGGAAGAACGAACATGGGCTCGCGCGGTGAATCTAACCGGTCAGCGCTGCAACCGCTGTTGTAAATATAACCCGTAAATTGTTGCTCGTCTTGCTGACTCGTCCTTCGCGTAACAATATAAACTATATTTGCACTTTCCACGGGCAACTCGCCACGTTGTTTGTCTTGGCGCGAACTAAATTTAGGCCTTCCAATGTAGTGTTATTGACACGTTCTACATAATTAATTAATGGTTCTGTGCAGTTCTCAGCAAGAAGCGGCGGATATTGCAAAACAGAGAGAGAGAGAGAGAGAGAGGAAATAAAGAAGGCCCGACACATGGACAAGTTGTTATACATTCATCTTCAGAATAAAGCGCCAACAGACACGAGACGTCGTAAAACAGCGGCTGGGTTTAAATTGCACAAACAATCTGAACAAGCGGGTAATTAAATGCTGTGCAACTGTTCCAGCCTAAGCACTGCGTTTTGCAGCATACCATGATTCTGACGTGACCCAGGCGACCATGGAGTACACAATCTCCGGGATCGGCCCACTTACTCGGAGAGAAAACCAACCGAGCAGACGCGATAACCTCCCAGGAAAGAAGGCATAAAAAGAAATAACTTCGCTTTACTGCAGGAATTAAGTGCTTGAAGGTGTGTACTTGTCGCAGTGAAGATATTTACATACTCTTGGTTGTTTAATTGCATAATTTTGCCCATTCGCCCGCACAACTGTGCGTGTATGGTACAGGTGGATCCATATATATAAGCCGATTTGTTATATGTGGTTTGTCCTGTGCTGTGCGTGAGCTATTTCACAAGACATCACTAACATCGTAATAATAATAATAATAATAATAATAATAATAATAATAATAATAATAATAATAATAATAATAATAATAATAATAATAAGCAGCAGCAGCAGCAGCAGCACCTAGCAGCCACAGTCAGCAAATACCGGAAGGGTTTGCACGAAAGCTATGCTTTAATAAAATAAAACAAATAGCGAGATATACAGAGATAAGAAATATAAAGGCGCAGTAATAACCTTGATGTAGGAGCCGGTCTCGTCGTCGTATCCGCCGTTCTGGCCGACCCCCTCGTCGTACTCGATCTTGCTGGTGTCCAGGCCCAGGTACCAGACATCGCGGTACTGGGTCACCTCGGTACGCTCGTAGCTGCTCAACCGGTTACCGTAGTAAAGAAGGGCTTCTGCAGAGCGCGCAGAGAAAAGACGCAGGGTTTCATGATTAAGGGAAGCAAAAAGAAACGTTCAGGACGCTTCCGCAACACAAGACATTCTCTCTTTGCACCGCTCGAAGCTGTGCAGAGTAGCTGATTGAAGAAACCAATGCAGTCCCGCGGAATCAATCAATCAATCAATCAATCAATCAATCAATCAATCAATCAATCAATCAATCAATCAATCAATCAGCGAAATACGTGGTAGCGAGATATTAGGAGTTCTATCACTGGGCTAGTCCGTCTCGTCACGTGTTGAGGCAGCCAGTAGCTAAGCCGAAGGTTACGACGCCAGCCGAGTCGCTCACTTTATTAAATGCGCGAGCTATTTTTTCTTCTATAACATTAATTAGCAGTGGACTACCACAAATTAATGCATAACGCTCACAATCGTCTGAATGGCTGTCGTCTCAGTATATATATAGAGAGAGAATATGAAGAAAAGAAGTTAGAGCGTTTAAACGGAAAGGCGGCCGGTTATATACGCTGCACGGCAGTGGCGTAGCCAGAGAGAGAGAGAGAGAGAGAGAGAAAACTTTTATTGTGATGTTTGAGTGGAGTTTTCTAGCCAGAAGTGTTTTTCATAAGGGGTGGGGGATGAAGGGGTGCGGAGTGGCTCGCACTTGATCCGGGAGGGGGTGAGGCAGCCGGGTGTTGTCGCTCGTCGCTTTATGCCAGGTATTCCTGGTACACATAAATTTCGTGGGGGGAGCGGGACTTGATATGAGTGAAACAGTAGGCGACGTTAGCTTGACGTTTACTGTCCGTTTTACTGAGAGTGCTGCACACACGCATTCAGCTTAGCAGGTATGCGCTAGTGTGCTTATAGTACACGGGCACACAACGGTCGTGGCTGCAGTAGAAGGCAGAACGCTGCCCGACTCCGCCACCGAGCGTGGCGTTTACAGCGCGTCCACTTCACCTCTCTTTACTACTTTGCTGTATAGCGCAGGCAGAACGACCAGGCACACAAGCAGGCACACTATACAAGACAAAGCGCTATGTGTTGCCTAATGTGTCTTTCTATGTGCTTAGTCATTCTGCCTGCGCTACAACAAAGCAGAAGGCTTCATACCCAACAAGGCAATACAGCTACCCAATTCCAATCGTCGGCTTTCCATACGAAACGCACTCCTCGTCTCCGGAGGCCCTCTCACATTCCGCGCTCGAGCGGCATATACAGCGGCGTCGGTAGCAGGACAGCACGGCGACGGCGACGGCGCGAACGCGCCCCGAGTGTCAATACTATCGATATCGCAATAAATCCAACCACAGACGGCCCGCCCTGTTGAAGGGCATCCGCCGCGGCTGTGGGAGACAAGTGCTGCTGCCAATACCTACCGGTAAAATAGGTGCAAGCGCGCTGTAGGCCTCGTGCTCGGCCATTATGGGACCTCAACGCTTGGAAAGGGGCGTTTGTCTCCAATCCAAAGGCGTCTTCACCGCAATAGGCGCATTTGGGGCGCCACGTGGGAAATGGCCGCCATGGGAGCGGCCCAAACATCACTTCATTTTTTTTAGTGCTCACAACGGTTTCGGCGGGAATCTAGGGCGCAGGCTCCATTTCCAAGAGCGTCATCTCTTGAGAAAGCCGAACGCCAGGCCGGGGTATACTTGTGCCCATTTGAGAACCATGCAGTGGGTGCCCGGGGGCAGTGGGAATCGAACCCACAACCTCCCGCACCTGAGGCGGGCGCTATGCAACTAGGTCAAAACTAATTAATTAAAATCAACACTACTCAAGTCTAGACCACTAAAGTATTGTTTCAGAACGGCGCTACGTAATTGTAGTGTCACGGATATCAATGTACTTTCTCATACTTGGGCGACTTTTGCGCGGATATCCTTCTCGAAGATTCAGTCTTTGGTTTCTTTAGGACGCAATGTAGTTTGCCGATGGAAAGTTATCTAGACCCTATTATGATACATTCGAAATCCATGTCATCACGGCGAGAGGGCGCGGGAAGTTCACAGCGGCGTCGCGTCTATCGCTTCTTTCCTGGCTTATCAAGCGTCCTCTCAATGCACGAGCGACCGTCGTGATATTGCAGAATCCCAATTCACTAACACCGCTTAACCTAAAGGGACACTAAGTAGATATGTGAAGTTAACGTGTATAATTGAGTTACGCCTCTGTAAGAGTAAAATGCTTATTATTATTGTAAAAATGTGGGTAAGCCAGAAAAGGCGCAAAAGCTAAGGACGGGTGGGCACCCTGAGTTACCAAACGAGGGATGCTATTCTCAGTATGGTGAAATTACAACATATTGCCGAATTCTGTAATGGCGGCGTTTTGAGCGAATCAGAGAGGCCGTAGCAGCCCTCTCAGCCAATCAGAGCTGACAAGATGGTGAATTTGACAACGCGTAGAATAGGTCCCGAGAGTTGCCTATTCCGGCCATCGTCAAATTATGTCATAATGTCAAATTCGGTGATGGAGGCATATTGAGACAATCAGAGAAGCCGTAGAAGCCCTCTGGGCCACTCAGAGCTGACAATGGCGAATTCGACAATATGGCAGTATTTGACAATGTCCAGAATACCACCCCAACTCGCCCTGGCATATGAGGGTTTCCACAGCGTATATCCATGTCTAGTTGATTGATTATAAGTAAAAAAAAAACAGCAACAGCAACTCTTACATTGCATTCAAACACAAACACAAAAAAAGGGCTTAGCCCAACAGATTTTGTGAACTTTTCCAGACAGGACACAATACTTTGAAATTTGTAACGTCACGCTGGCGTACCTGCGCTCAGGTTTCATCTCAAAATTCAATGAACGGAAGATCGGCCTTCGTTTCCTCCATTAGCAATCAAACCATTTTCCGCCAAACGAATGCAAATACGGTTTTGAAAGGATTCTTTACCAGTCTAAAATTATTTACCGTCCTTTCACCATTACTGCTTAGTGTCCATTTAGAATGCATTACGGCCAGTAATTTAATCAAAATTGGTATCACTTATGAGCAGACTGCACACAATTCAAGTTGCAGTATTCGTATTTGCACACTAGAGCGGTCTGTGCGTTTTTATTCCGATTTCGTGAACTGACGCCGCAGTTGTGCTACGCTCGATGTCCATTGATTGTGCAAATTACCCGTGTGGGACTTGAACGCTTCCACCGTGCCTCGCTTAAGTTCTTTGTCCCCAGAACAAAAGCTGGTATACCAGGACGTGAATACATCGTGTCGTATTGTTCGTGACTCGGCGTCGCATTTAATTACCGTTTCATATGCCTTTCTCATTGGAATGGACGACAGCTCCACATGGGTGTGACATATGCTGTTGTGACCAGACATTCACACGCTTTCTCTGTGCGTGCCCGCGCCATAATGCCGAGAGGAAAGTGATGTGCTCAGTGCTTGATAGTGTGGATCGACTGCACAATCGCCCACTAACAGAACAGAGTCCTCGGCCAGTGCTACCAAAGTAACTTTGCGTATCTGCGCTTTTTAAGTTCCAAGTATATACAGGCGTACACAATAGTCTTTATGAACGTTGCCTGCTACCACTAGCTGGATTGTGTATGCGGTTTACTTCGTTTGTGCTCGTCTTCCTCCCTCTCTCTTTCTATCACCCTTATTCTCTTTTATTGCCATAGCTTAGATATAATACAGTAGGACACTCCAAGCGTATTTTTGCCGTCGCCGCGATATTCCGTATAAAGTTCAAGGGCACTAACACCGTCGCCGCTGGTCGTATATGCTGTATGTGCGAGCGGAAGCACGCGAGCGAAGCTAACGATCGCGGCTTAATCTGGGGCCTCATCCTGAAACGATTCACTTCAGCGATACTATCGCCGGGGCGATAGTATCGCCGAAGTGGATCGTTTCAGAATATGGCCCCTGGATCGCACGAACGAAGAAAGCGGAGAGGAAACGCGCCGTTTTCCGTCGCGCGAAAGGCCGTGGGAGGAGAGGGAGTTGGGCTCCGGCAGCAACTGCGCATTTCGTGACAGGGTGCAATGGCAACTGATGATCTCGGCTCAATCCCGCACGCCATATATGGAGGCAAGCGGTGAGTCAGCGCGGGAGGGAGTATAGTAGGCAGCTATACGAAGTAAGGATAGTAGTTTTGTCGGCCGTATAAACTTGTAAACATTCTCTTACTAACTAAATTAACAAGCACGGTGTCACGGGAGTACAGACAAGCATGAACACACCTCACTCGATGACCGAGGAAACTGGCTGTCAAAACGCTGGACTGAGGTATCGCGGCAGCCGCAGCGAGCGAATTGACCTTCGTGCTGTCTCTCGCTTCAACGCGAAGTAAGCGGCGAAAACACAGCGCCCACAAAGCTATCAGCACTCGGAGCACCGCGTCACCATCGCAGATCGCTTTCAAGATAGGGCCTGCACGGCCGCGCCATATGCAGCAGCCACCGGAGTAGACGCCCCCCCCCCTCCCTCCCCTCCGGTACCTTGCATGCGACGGAAGCCGCGCGCTTTCTCCCCGCTTTCCTCCCTTGTGTGCGCGAGATTGAGCAGCCATCGTCGGCCCGCCTCCGCACACTTTCACTCGCACATACAGCATACTGCGCGCGGCGACGATGTAATCGCCGTTGGACGTTATGGCGACGGCAGAAATGCGCCTGAAGTGTCCATATAATTGGTACCGCAATAAAAAGGAAAACGAGCCCGGAAGAAGCCGGCCCGCAAAATCGTTCGCATGTTGACCTTGAGAGGCTGACTCACCGGCGGGCGAGAGGGGTAGCCGTCGGCCGTGGGGGTCGACGTTCGGTCCATCCGGCGACTGCCTCCTGCGGTGCCCGTTGACGGAAGAGGACAGTGCCCCATTGCAGATGGTCGAGTCCAAGCTTGAGCGCAGCTCGGACGCACTGCCGCCGTTGACGCCGTTCATGCCATTGTTGTTATTGTTGTTGCTGCAGCTCAGGCTCCGACACGCAACGCTGTGTAGAAAAAAAGCGATAGAAACTAACTGAAGTTGCTCTTTCGCAATACGCACCTGTAAACCCACACTAACTAGAACTTATGATGGGGGACTGCTCATGTTTTCGCGAAATTATTCAGTAAGAGTTGATCATCTGGTCCAAGTCAGAACAGGTGGCAAATTTCTTTCCCTGCCGATTCAGCAGTTGATTCCGTAGGTCGGTCGTCCACTCACTCACTCACTCACTCACTCACTCACTCACTCACTCACTCACTCACTCACTCACTCACTCACTCACTCACTCACTCACTCACTCACTCACTCACTCACTCACTCGCTCACTCACTCACTCAATCAATCAATCAATCAACCAATCAACAAATGCATATATAAATATAAACAAAATAAATTAGGGAAAGTCGCAGTTTCGCCCGCAAGGCAAAGCATCGATTACGATAGCAAATTAGACAGCTATACGAAGTAAGGACAGCAACTTGTCGGCCATATAAACTTGTAAACAATCAATTACTAACTAAATTACCAACCATGGTGTTGCGCGCCCAGGCAAACAAAGAAATCTCGATAACTCGATGACCACGGACACTCGCTGTCAAAACGCTGGCTTGAAGAAAAGCGGCGCAGCAGCAGGCGAATTCACCTTCGTGCTGCATCTCCCTTCAACGCGAACTAAGCGGCGAGAACACAGTGCACACGAAGCTATCAGCACTCGGCGCGCCTAGACTCTGTACCCATCGCGGATCGCTTTCGAGATAGGACTGGCGCGGTCGCGTTCAACCGCGCCATACACAGCAGCCGTCTGAGTAAAACGCCCCTCTTGCCCCGCATGCCCGAGGCCTTGCACGCGATGGGAGACGGCGCGCTTCCTCCCCGCCTTCCCCCCTTGCGCGCGCGAGATCAAGCCACCATCCTCCGCTAACCCTCGCGCGCTTTCCCTCCCACCCACAGCATACGGCACGCAGCGACAATGTTATACCACTTGAACTTTATACAGAACATCACAGCGACGGCGACGGCGTCGATGGCGGCAATGCGCCTTTGGTACTATACAATTGATTTTGCAATAATATATTCAAAGCGAGATGTAATGGTGTTAACGGATACGCAGTATTCATTTTAAGGCATGCAGTAATTGCTAAACAAGTAGTTCTTTTGAAGCAGTCTTCTCTGTCGGACATGATGTGAACATGTGCACGGGATATATTAAGGCAAAGGGTCACGGTGTACAAAAATGTTTTATTAGTCCATCTGGCAGCAGAGATAAGTATCACTGAAACAAGAACAGCGAATGGAATGTCTGCTCAACTGTATGAAGCTCATTTCGGATGGAAAAAGAAAAAAACGAATGCTCGATGACACAGTAGTTCTTATTCTTACTCACACAAAAAAAAAAAAACGTTTCTAAAGCCAAACGTGCCTCTCTTCTTATGCTTCTTTCAAGATTACACGTTTCACCAAATTGTGGCTCATACCCATGTCAAAAACGCTTGTGGAACAAGATGCGCGAATTTGTCTTCCCTTTTATTTACATGTTCAGCGTGCTCCCTTAATCGGTCTTTAAGCAACGCTTAGTCTTGCCTATGTAAGACGTCTGGCATGATAACGGAATCGAATATGCACACAGCCACCATGGAACATCGCATAAAGGCACTCTCATGATCCTTTTGGAATCTGTGATTTATGCGTGTATTACTAATGTGGCGAATAAACAGCTGGCATTGGGACCTTGGGTGAAAAAGGCAGCGTGCTTTCTTAGGGTGTGTCTTTGTTTGAGTTCGTGCATTTATGTGAGTGTTTTCTCTTGCGCTCTGAAGCAGTTTACCCAAATGGATTACCAACTTACCCGGCTACAAGATTTTCTTGCTGTTCGGTGTTCCGGTTCCCCAGTGAAATGAAACTAACCGAAACTGTTTTCCTTCTAACCTTTATCCTATGACATCCTAATTAACCACGCCCACGCTTTTTTCCGGGAAAATAACTGAGCATGAACTGTCCTGCTCAAACTGAAACAAAACTCAAATCGATGGATGGATGGATGGATGGATGGATACAACTTTCTTGTACGTCCGGCAAGGTTTAACGCGACCCGGGCTCAGGTCTCCCACGGAGGAACGTCAAGGCCCTGCCTCAACGCCGCCTCACGGGCTTGCTGGACTGCCCACGTCTGGATTCCGAGGTCTGAGCTGCGCAGAGCGGCGGCCAACCTAGACGACAGGGTCTCCGGAGTAACTGCCATCCCTCCTATAACTACATTGCACTCCCACAGCATATGTTTGAGTGTTGCTGGTCCTTCCTGGCACAATTTGCGCGTGTCGTCCTGATGCTTACCTGGGAAGATACGATAAGATACTCAAATCGAAAAATTAGAAATACTAAGAGCCTGCACATCCGTAACATAACAGAAAAGTTCCACCAAATTCATTCATTCATTCATTCATTCATTCATTCATTCATTCATTCATTCATTCATTCATTCATTCATTCATTCATTCATTCATTCATTCATAAAAATACTTTCCAGGCCCGAAGGCAGAAATGAGTAGTATACATGAACAACAAAGACGTACATGTGCAGCAATAGAGTTTTAACAGGACGTGTTGTCCTCGAAGATTCGGCAAACTTTCGAGCGCGTCAGCGGCGTCGCCGAGCTTGACTTTACGGAGTGGAAGGGTGGGCAGTATATAGCGTGGGCAGCGTAGAGCGTGGGCTACAGAGCGCCAGTCCAAAGAGAGTCGAGCACACGGCATCGACCAATCGCGAGAATGATGAAAGCTTCAAGCACAGGACTCCCACGCGCGAGAATGATGAAAGCTTCAAGCACAGGACTCCCACGCGCGAGCGACTTGCCAAAAATATATCTCGGTTACAAACAGGGAAAGCACTTCGACGGACACAGCCAGAGTCAAACCCCGAAAGGGCACCGACATAATCCCAGCCATCTGGCTTCTCCTTCAGATCAATGGCGAGCTCGCCTTGGCGCTCTCATTTATAACTGTGGCGCGATTCTCATTCCCCCGCAGATGCACCTCGCGACCGGGCACTTCCATTTCTGCACTTAGTGCGCCAGCAGAGTATGGATCGATATGTCCCATTATACTCCTTTTATTAGCGACTATAGTGCGACTAGCCATGTAGAGCAACTTAGGGAAGGGTGGGGAGGGTGGTTAGCGGAGGCACGATGGGTCTTGCGCGATGGCTCGCAGCCGAGTGCGAAGGTGACGCAACGCCAGATCCGACTCCGTATTGCACGCGTGAGCGCTGCCGGACGGGTGGATGCGGTTGTCGCCACGGGCAAACCCATATCTCAGCTCCTCGAGAGAGCGATGATGGTCGTGCATTTCTCTAGTGCGTCATTCAGGCTGATGGAAGCGGGGAAGAGGGCGTGGAAGGGAGCGTTTGGTGTGGGGCACGTTGGTGCCAGAGCGCTGTCAGCAAGAAGAAGCAGAAAAAAGACGATTGCAACTCTCCAGAAGCGGAGTGAGCGAAGGAAGTGCTGCCGCTAAATAAACTACACGGAACGGCCCGGTTCAGAGCGCGAAGCCGGACAATCAATTTGTACCCGTCCTTGCCCTTCATTCCAGCTTCTTCTCCGCGCCGGACTACGACTGCTCTCTCCGAAGGGGGGGGGGGGGGGGCTTCATTGCAGCAGATTCCGCATGGGCGGGCGGACGGTGTCACAACGCGTTGCACGGGCGCCTGTCAATTAGGTCCCGTGATTTGCCCATTACGGGGCGGAATTGTGTTCTCAGTGTATAGGGCGGCGCGGTGAGCCAGACAATTGGGGCTTTGTTGCCCAACACGGAGAAAGACGAAAGTACCTCAATGCACGTGGCTGATTTTTAATTTTTATTTTGTAATCCCAGCGAGTCTTCCGAAGTCTGGTTCGCGTGTGTAAGATTTGTTCTTCGAAAACCTTTATATGGTCCGCTTAGAAGTCTGCTCATGCGTTGGATTTGTGCGTAGATCCTTGTAAGGTGCTTGCCAAAGTCGGCTTCTCCGCAATACTACGGCTCTTGAGGAGAAGCCCGTTTCTCTAGGTTTTTGTTTATTGTTTTTTACTTTACAAGCGATTGCATCAGCCCGGATTCTATCACAGCCTGCCTTCGCAAACAGACTCCTTTGGTAGAAAACTTCGTAACAACCGGCGCTGGACAATGGCGGTCAAGACGACCGGCCAATAACAAAATAGTACCTTCGAACTTTGTGAATCCGGCCTCGTGTACCTGCGCATGCTAAGAAGTGAGAACTTATCCCTCTGGGAGCTTAGCACTGCCAACTATCCCAGCTTTTAGCAGCGAAGCCACGAAGTGGGTACATCGAAAGCGAGGCAGGTGGAGCGAACACGTGTAAGGCAGGGCGAAGGCAAATCCGGAGTTTGTCGGCTATAAAATTGGTATGCTGGGTATATGTAAAACAATCGGAAGGTAGTCAGAATCCAGTGGCAGGTTATCGAATACATCGAAAAGGTGCTGCGCGGCTAGTGGGGCTGTTAGATATGCTGCTGTAGTGTTCGGAAAAGTGATGATTTGGCTTACTCTTAGTGCCTTCGATTCTTTCGAAAGACTGCGAGCTTTGCATTTTGTAATACAAGAATGTACGTTGGACCTCGCAGAGAGCGCGTATGCTTTCCATCTGCAACGGCTTTCTCTTCTAGCAGCCTGATGGACGGGCATAAGCTTTTCCCCTGAAACTGCCCGCCCAAGTCGTCTGGTCAGGTTGACTTGTCAACGCAGTCGTCGCCTCGTGGGATCCGCGAAGGCGGATATAAATAAGATATCTAAAAGCATATTTAGCGCCAGCAAACAAGGACGGAAGGGAGACGACAACACAATGCGCGAGATGACAGATGTCTCCCTATCGTCCTTGTTTGCTGGCGCTAAATATGCTTTCAGTTTACCAAAACGCCCAACAAATGACAATAAGATATCTAGTTATGTACAATGTCATTCTCGCTTCAGGTTTCTTTTTTATGTCTCTCTCCTCTATCTCGTATCTTCGTGCTCACGACGGCAGTGACCTGGTGCATGGTTCCGCGTATCGATTCAACTCTCTCAGAGATTTTGTCTCCTGCGTTTTATCACCCCTACGCATTACATGGCCAGCCTAACTCCATTTCATTCTCCTAATGTTAACTGCAATATCGACTAACTCGTCTACTCCCTAAACGCTATCTCCATCTCCTTTAACGTTGCGCCAACCATTTTTAGTTCTATCGCTGGCTGCGCTGTTCTCAACTTCTTCTCAATCTTTCTCGTTAACCTCCAATTTTCTACCCCTTTGTTAGTGCCGGTAGAATGCGATGATCGTACCTTCTCTTTTGACAGAAAACCTCATAATTTAGCTGAATTTTTCAATCAAGCGTCCAAGTTTTCAGGAGCCAGGATTCTTGAACCGCGGTCGGGCAGAAAGAAACGTACAGAAAGAAAGGAACGCGTTGTTAAAGCATTTGAAGTCGGCAAGAATCCGCGACCGTTTGTACAGACTTGGCGTGCTCCTTCAAGTCTGCGTGCTACTAGTGATGTGTCTCTTCCCTTCTTTCTCTTTTTTTCTTCCCTTCGTCCCTTCTATCCCCCGTGCAGGGTATACAGCTAAGCGGATGTGCGTCTGGTGTTAACCTTCCAGCATTTCCTTGCTTCTCTCCGTCCCTCCGATTCAAACGTGTCGGTCGCACCTCTTCCTCTTAACAATCACACTCTCTCTCGCGCACCGCCGCGTCCCAAAACGGCTCGCCTGTGCATCGTTGATGCCCAATTTCATGCTCTACTTTTAACGCGACAGCGTTAAGGAGCTCGTGTCGCAGAAAAGCCGGTGTCGTCGGCGTCGGCGTCCGCGGCGTTGCCCGTGAGCGATAAATCCCAGAATGCACTTTTATTTCCTCCCCCCCCCCTGTGCAGCGCGGTTGAGGTGTCCCCTACTGAGAGACAGTTACTGCGTTGCACTTTACCCCCAATCTTTCACCTGTCCCAGCACAAGAATCTCCCTTACCTGTGCATCGACGACGACGAGCAGGAGGAGACGGCAGCCGCCGAGACGGGCGGCAGCGCCGCGCCGCAGGACGCCGGCTGCGACGCCGGCGTCGCGTTTGCCGCGCCGGCGGCGGCGGCCGTCGCCGTTAAGGAGCAGCGTGTCGCCGCCGACGAGAGACGCGACGACGACGAAGAGGCGACGCTCGCGCCGGTCGCCGCAGCCGCCGCGGTGCCGGAGGAGGGCGCGTGGTGCAGCAGGCCGACCCTCTGCACGGCGATGCTGGGCAGCGAGGTGGACTTGTCCCACATGGCGCTGGAGCTGCTCGCCGCGCCGGCGACGGCGCGCGACAGCCTCTGGGAGAGCGCCGACGAGAGCGGGCCCCGGCCCGCGGTCGAGAGGAACTGCGAGGGCGGCTTCAGGTGCAGCTGCGACGCCAGCGCGCAGCCCAGCCGGGCGCCAAGGTCGCTCGAGGAGCTCCCGGGACTCTGCGATGGAGAGCGTGGGAGGGAAATTACTTTTTATTTAAAATACGGGTTTAAAGGAGAGGTCGACGCCTTTCTGTGGCACCGCCTATACTCCTCCTGGTCGAAGGAGAAACAAAATCCAAATATCAAGAACGCTTGCGAAGTATCGCACGGATTGAAGATGTGGAAAGAACGCTCAGAAATGCACACGATTCGGGAAATAACCTGTCCCTTCTCTCTCTACTGTAGCACCGTTAATTTGAGTTTCGATATTAAGAGTGTGATGGTTAATGTGACCAGATCCCTCGCACGCAAAAGTGGGACGGGGAGATCGGATTGGACTGGACGGGATTGAACAGAGTCGCGCTTTCGCCAGCGAAAGCGCCATTCTGAGCTATCACATGAGAGCAGCGAACGGTCCGCTTTCCGAACCGTTGTAAAAAACCGATGTTACTGTCTCACTTCCGGCAGTGCTTCGCTTGGCCTTCGAGTCCATTTGAAGGTGGTACGACCGCGAAAGTGAACAGTCGATTCGGCACCCTGGGGCGAGAATTTCGGAACCGGGGTGTGTCGAGGCCAAAGAGCGACAAAACACCGTCCCACACGTAAGGCTCGGGAGAACGGGACCGCGACTGTAAATGTGGAATGCGACCGGCCTGAATCGGGACGTCTGATTACCTTAGTGACAGTAGAAGTCGCGGGTCCGAATGCGTTCAAATGTGAGGCAGCGACGCTTCGATGAGGGAATAAAGAAGTCCACTTAATTCGTTATCGAGTATTGCTCCCACTCAACCAATCTTGCATGGCATCGACGTGGAATGTATGCATGACGCAGACATGGAATGTACATAAGGTTGGGTAATACCTGCAATAATGTAACCTCACGTAACGTCTACACAAGCAAGCTACATAAAGGAAGCTTCGCGTCCACCAATTCCTTCGGCGCGTGGAATGCGCATATAATTTTTTTTTTTTCAGTATGGCTTTCCCCGGTCTCAGTACTGTTACAAGACCCGCGTTCACACACAAACACAGACAAAAAAAAGAACGAAAAAGAAAAGAAAAACCCTTTACATTATAACTGTTCGTAAGAGTAGATGTGAACCCGTCGTAATGCTTAATATGTCATTGCCAAAGGCGGCCAGTGAATGGCAAAGGCCTCTCACGAGTTGGAAAAGTTTGTGAATGTCAGAGGTGTCCGCTGAAAAGTGAGGCAGTTACGATGCCCGATAACTTCTTTTTAAATCTTTTTTACTATACTTTTTTTAACCTTCCTATTCGCAATAAATAACAACTCAATAACAATGAGAACAACCAAATTTCTGAGCGAAGCAAGTCGAATGGAGAACTGAAGTATACTTCATACAGAGAAATAGGAGTTGTGCCCTAGCTACAAATCTTACTCTCAAATGCCAGTCGCAGTCGGCGGCGCCAGCGAGGTAGTTGTCAAAGGTTAGGTTGAGCTTGAGAATTATGAGCGAAGGCAGCAGGTATCGCGCGGACCTATAGCTCGAGGCACAGCGAATCAACCGAACTGAAGGCAGCACACGTGCAATGCCGGGGACCCCCGCGTTGCACTTGCGCAACGACGAATACGAACGTATTTCCCAAGCGTGCCGATGTGTATTGCGCCATCGTGCAGATCTTACAAGCTATAGAGTTAACTCGTCAGATAGCCATCGCTCCCCCCCCCCTTTTTTTTCTTCTTTCCTTTATTTAAAAAAAATCCAATTCTCCGTCCTGACGCCATGAAGAAAGTGAAGCTATAGGTCTTGCAGAGTTCGCGACCGTATACACGAGGGACGCTTTTACACACGTCGGAATGTCATTGGACCCACGCGCGCGCGGGATAGCCAACGATCGTTGACAGCTTTTTCATATACCGGCAGTGGGCAATTGTCTGCATGACGCTTAAATCACGATTGCACGCACGTGTACGCGCGGCTAGTTTTATTCGCAACGCAATGTGTCCGGCCTATAGCGTATAGAGCACTTTTTTCGTTTAGCTCCTGCCGCAATTTCACCCGGGAGACGAAATATTTGCTTTATGTAAGCGTCACTCTGCAAAGGAGAGTGTACGTAATGAAAAGGGGTAGACGTTCTCACCGGGGAGTAAGTTTTGGCACTTTGTTCGCAGGGTAAACTTTTATTCTCTCGCTTCTTTGTCCGTTTGCACTTCGTTCGGAGATGTCCCCAGAGCCAGTTCTTCATACGCACCGGACGTATGAACCGGGAGGAGGACAAAAAGAGTGACGGAAAGACAAGGACGTCAGCCAGTGCAAAAGCAGCCGGTTGGCTACCCTGTGCTGTGGAAAGGGGCGAATGGAATGAAAGGTGATAGAATGAGAAGTGAGATAAAACGGGAATGACCTATACACAGGCGAGCAGGTTAGTCAATTTACCAACAATGTGGTTATTACGGTGCTCATGATTTGAACTTAGAAGAGATAATGCTTCCGCTAACAATGCGATTCTTAATTACGTTAACATCTAAGTCCTACAGGAACAAGATGAGACACCAATGCGCAATATTTCACAAGTGATAATGAATGTGTCCGAACTTACGTCTCCCTGTGATAATGACAGGTGATCCCAGTGATATGGACTCCGTGACTCGTCGCTTAAGGTTTGAAGTAGCATATTCAGGCAGTTCTTTTTCTTGTTGCCATACATACGGCGTGCCCCGTTCCCTTGTTGCAAATGCAATCACCCACGAGAAAACGTAGAGTACATTTTAATACGCTGTCCTTCATATGTGGTACACAGAAGCTTTATAAGAAGTGTAGTCAACCGAATTCATCACTTAACGTTTATGTGGATGAAATTCTTGGAGTTCTCAATAACGAATCAGCGTTGAGAGCACTCCAAAGGCTTCCGGCATAAGCAGTGCCAAATTATTGGTATACGTTAATCGCTTCATACTCTTTCCTTAATTTTCTTGTTTATTTCTTTATATTCCAGTTCTTTTAGTTTTTGATGGTTGCAGAATATTGTTATTTCTGTGTCATAACAACTGAAGTTTCGTGTTTGGTTGTGTATTTGGCTGCGATAATGTGTGCGCCATTTTTGGCATTTTCGTGTGGCTTATGGAGAAATATGCGGGCACATTATTATTTCTTCTTTTTTCTGTTCTTGTTAAAAGTGTCTATCCGTGCTTATTGAAAAACATTTTCCCTCGGTCCCCTCTCTGACTATACGGAAGGTGTCATCGTGCCGTAGATTTTTATTAGAGTAAATATTCGCCGTACGACACACCACGTTGTCAACAAAGAAAAAAAAGTTCTCGCGCGTGGTGGCAAACTGCTCAACAGCTATAAGGATTTATTTTGCCTCAAATAACTTTTTCCTTCATAAAAGGATTTCAGTGTTCTGGAAAAGCCGGCGACGCACTTACGTGCCAAAATTTCCCAAGGCTATGTAGTAAGTGAGTTAGTGAATCAATATTGCAGCGTCACTGAAATTGAGACAAGCGTTTCACTTTTTGGTGGGCGTTATAATGGCGCAGCAGTATTTGACAGCGGCTAGTCTATAGTATACGCAATGCCGCTTTATTGGGAGTCAACGTCCTGAAGAACAAAGCCATTTCGAGACTCGTGAGATTTGCTGCTCGCATTCTCTCCTCTCACTCTCCGATACGGGAGAGCTCGTAAGTTACGCAATCTTTCTTTCTTTCTTTCTTTCTTTCTTTCTTTCTTTCTTTCTTTCTTTCTTTCTTTCTTTCTTTCTTTCTTTCTTTCTTTCTTTCTTTCTTTCTTTCTTTCTTTCTTCCGCACTTTCACTCCACCGTCCCGCTATTTTCTATCGTCCAAGTAACATGGTGGATAAGATACTAGGCATAAAGCAGGCTTACAAATTGCGCCAGCGAGAAGGCGCATACCGTAAAAGCGCAAGGATTTCTGCAGTAAAAGAACATTACGACCATCGATTGCAAACTGAAAAATTATATATAGAAAGAAAACTGCGAAACTAGAGTTCTTATAATCCTAGCTGAGCTTGGTAGCGACGTATACGCATTCAGCCAGGGTTATGACAGTACGACGGCTCGTTCAGAAATAACTTCGAGAACAGCACGCTAAGAAAAAGCAACGAGAAGCAAGCGGCTCGAGGCTTTGTCGTCAAATAGGCGAGTGTAGCGTAAGGTTTCGCGAAGCAGCCGCTTTTATTTCAACTTTTCTACAAGAATTGTACAGGGTGAATGCGTCCCGTTGCCATATTTAGGCTCGGGATTTTTTTTTTCTTTTGGAGATGTGAAGACGTCTACATCGCGACTTGTTATTATTCTAATTTAATGCTTACTGCAGAATAGAATTTCACGTCAGTGCTCACGATGAGCAATGACGTAAAATCCCCCCTCACACGCACGCACGCACGCACGCACGCACGCACACACGCACGCACACACGCAAACACACACACACACACACACACACACACACACACACACACACACACACACACACACACACACACACACACAAACCGTCAATAATTGTGCCATTTTGTGTGCGTAGGCTTAACTGAAAATAAAGTATTTCTTTCAGAACTTTCTCCCAATTTAAGCCAACGAGTGGCCTGATTCAGAACGCGGCAAGGTCAGAGAGTCATTGAGCACAAAAGGACTTCCCTCTCCCGCCACATTTCTTTTCGGTTTAAAATTGAATTCTGCAGAAAGTTGGAGATTTTCTTCTTCCGTCAACGAACGAACAGCGCAATTAGAGCGTAGAGAACCGGATGGGCCGCCTGCCACTGAAGACGAATAAAACTTCAGCCCCCTTCAGAAGCTAAAGCACATCCTATACAAAACATTCAAATTTCCTTCATAATTCAGGGCGACGGGCGTCCCCATTCAATAAAGGCGTCGTCAGTGAATCAGTGAACGCGAAGAACAGTTCTTCAGCGGGGCCGAGATTTCTCTCGGCAACGAACAAACTGCACAAACCGCTTCAGATTATCTGCAGTGAGCAGCTATACTCATCGAGCAGCGAAGTAAGCGGAAACAGAAAGAAAGAAAGAAAGAAAGAAAGAAAGAAAGAAAGAAAGAAAGAAAGAAAGAAAGAAAGAAAGAAAGAAAGAAAGAAAGAAAGAAAGCGAAGGTTTATTCAGCCTTGAGTCGACAAGAGGAGAATCCTGCAAATCAATCTAGATCCGTTGATAACCTTTGCCAACGAACACAGCGCGATTCGAAGAGCACATGAAGTGAGGCGCGGGCCACTCAAAAACACAGACAAAACTGAGCGTGTGTTCTCGCCATCGAGTGGAACTCGCAGCAAAGCTGCAGCATCAAGAATAATATAAAAAAAGACGAAGAAACAAAAAAGAACAGAAAAGAAAGGAGGCAGTGATGTAGAAGGAGACGAGAGGCGGGTGTCGACAAGAGTGCGTAGTGGGAACGGGAAAATACGGCGCAGTCACGCAGCCGCCAAAGTCGTGCACTCGACGCTTTTTTTTTTTTCATTCTCCCTGCGTTGGAACGAACAAGTTCCAGAAACACCGCGGGCTGCCCTGCAGCTCCGCGAAGCCGCGTGGATCGCTGCAGTCAGAGCGTGCATGCGTCGACGAGAATCGCGGGCGTGCTTTTCGGGGGCATAAATTGAGCGTGGCAGCGTGGGCGGACGTCGACGAGTAGCTCTTCTGACACAACGAACGCGCAAATAAATATATATATATATGTACATATAAATAAATAAACGCTACGTAATGACAGCGAGTGGAGCCGAAGTGATCTCGGCCATATAGGCTTTGATATGCGGTCGTATACGCTGACTCCAGAACGCCGTAGTGAGAGCGCGCCCGGAGAAAGATTTATGCCGGGCCTAATTTCGCTCGACGCGGCTCTCCGTTGTCGAATGTAGGAGGAAAGCTGGCCCGGGCATGCGATTTACGTTCGAGCGCGTGTCTGCCTCCTTAAATCCGTGCAGCGCTGGCGGAGGCTGCGAATCGAGACGGGTTTTTTTTTTTTTGTTGTTGTTGTTGTTGTTGTTGTTGTTATGGTGGCCATATAGGAATTGCGTCGGCTCCTTACGAGAGAGCGTAACATGCTCATTGGAAAGAAGAAAAAAGTTCAGCATTGAGAGGAAACACTAGCTCGGAGTCGACTCCGATTGCCCTGTTCAAACACACGCGAAACACAGAAATAATCTGTTTAGACAATCGGGCCAAACCGATTCCACTAAAGTGTGTTGAATTTTAAGAGTTAAGTTGAAGTTCTAACGACTGTGTAGGGTATACAAAATTCTGGTTTAGGACCTCATATTAAAAAAGAAAAGACGCCGAGAATCGGCAAGTTGAAGAAAGAAAAAATTCACAAATCCGTAAATCCGCATCCAAAACCTGGTATTATCGCACTTTTGAAAACCGCATCTTTCAGAGCATCTGAAGCGGATCAATTTGATATGTGACTTCCCACCTCACGTGAAGTGGTCAGTTTTCTAAAACTTTGCAACATTCAAGATTTTCTTCTAACAAAGTAGACAGCCTAAAAAAACTGCTTTCGACAGTCGGTTAAATTGAACATTTTGTTTTTAAATTCAACAAGGCTAATCGAATTTGGTGCAGCGGGTGCCAAACGAAACGGTTTCTCCCTTGTCATGAATGTATGTCGAAGCCTCCCGATGTAAACCTTTCTCTTGTAACGAAATGATTAGCAGTCTGTCATTAGGTAAATGAGGTTTTCGATTCTTTTAAATGTTAACACTAAAATTTCCGCGTTTGCTACTTGCAGGAAAAATTGTGTTTTGGGAGTTGTCCTTCACTGACAAAACTGTCATCTCACTAGGCGGTCGGACTTGGAGAACAGAGTTTCGCGACTTCTACGATCGTTTCGAAACTCTTTATGGCATAGTAATGAGTCCGCATAAGTACATAAAGCGGCAGAATGTAGCTCTCAAGGCGTTTGACAGATTTGCTGCTGCTGCTTGCCATCCCCCTCCCTCCCTCCCCCTCATCATCATCGTCGTTATTATTATTATTATTATTATTATTATTATTATTATTATTATTATTATTGTTGTTGTTGTTGTTGTTGTTGTTGTTGTTGTTGTTGTTGTTGTTGTTGTTGTTGTTGTTGTTGTTGTTGTTGTTGTTGTTGTTGCTACACCCGCGCGCCAGCGCTCAGACCTTAGGGTTGCTCCTGGCCACGTTAAATACACAACTGATCGAGCATTATTATTTACCGAATTGCTCACATCACTAGGAAAATGGGCGACATTGCGTTGAGGGATATTGTGCCAGGAATAGCGTCGGACGACAGCGAATCTACTCACTAATGCAGCGTGATCACCCCTTCTGGTGTGACTGCAAGAGCCGACGCTCAGTCTTCTATAGACCGTACTGCCCAGAATTAGTGCAATGGAACGCGCGGGGGGCTGTTTGCTCAGCCGCGAAATTGAGCTTCGCGTTCGCTGTAAATTTACGTCTCGCTGCCCTTGAGGAGTCTGATTAATGAAACAACTAAGTGTACCGAGCTGTGTGTGACAAAAACAGAAAGCATTGCGCGCACACGCACGCACACACACACACACACACACACACACACACACACACACACACACACACACACACACACACACACACACACACACACACACACACACACACACACACACACACACACACACACACACACACGTGTGTGTGTGCAAACGGATGGGCTGCTTGCACGATTGGCATGTTTTAGACGAATGCTGCCGCGAATTTCGCTGCATACCACGCAACACAACGCATCGTGGCCAGAGTGGGGCGCGCTGCATGTTAAATTAGTTCAACGTATAACTAATGACCTCTCCGAATGGTAAATCAGAATACACGTAATACAAAACAAGCCACATACCTTAGAATGATGACTGGGATGAAAATATTTTTATTTGATTGCCTCGAACACCCGTTAGACGGGGTGCGAAAAGGTTGGGCGCATTCAGATATGACGTGAAAGTGTCTTCGCCTTTCACGTGCGACCTGAATACGAAACTTAAGTATGCTGTGAACGCCCGTCGTCGGAACACGTCCTACGTGGTTACTAAGCAACCACGTGGCAACCTCTAATCTCACTGAACCTAACGTGTCAAAGTGTCCTTTAGGGAGTCTACGCAATGTCAGTGTAAGCGCGGAACAAACTGTAGAAAGCGTGGCACCCGTGATCGGTGCGTGATAATTTCGAGACGCGTTCGCCTGTTGCCGACGCAGAAGCTGCACAAGTAAGTCACTCTGCTCCCCACGTGTAGTGTAGCAAACTGGACTCAGTCTGGTTAACCTACCTGCCTTTCCTTATTCTCTCTCTCTCTCTCTCTCTCTCTCTCCATACCGAGCGTTAAACACGAGAAGGAGCGACGGCCGTTCCGGTTAGAGTAGTGACACGCCGCAGAACATGGCCTCGCACTGACGGACAACAAAACGCAGACGCCGCATTCTTTACGTAACTATGCACCTCCTAGGTGACGGAATAAGTAAAACAAACCAACAAACGAAAAGAGGAAAAAAGGTTGAAAAAGACCATAGTAGTGGTGTACGGTTGATACGGCCTGGGCCTTCTCAACCTGTCTTGCTCACAAAAAAAAAAAAAGAAGGAAACGCAAGAAAAAGAAACTGTGTGTTTTAAAACCAGTGACTAGCGAAGAACAGAAAGGGCAGAGGCGCAAAGCGCAGATAAAAATCGCAGAGAAAAGAAAGAAACGCATTGTTTGTTTTTCCCTCGCTGTTTTAAACGGAATGAATTCCCTCGCAAGACCTCGCGAGCAGTACGAAAGAAAAAATGAAAGAAAGGAAAGAAAGAGAAAAGAAAAAAACTAAAGCACGATGAATACCGAAATATATACGCGCGGAGAAAAGGGAGTCGCAACCGAGGCATTCCAGGAAAGAGTGCACGCCAGGCCGAGTCAGCGTCGTACATCGACCCGAGCGAGAAAGCGAGTGCGTTTCGCGAACCAGTCGTTTCGGTGGTTACAGAAAAACCGCCGCGGCCAGGTACATCCAGGTAGCACATCCACCCATCCGAGGGCGTGGGCTTCATTCATCCCACGAAGGACCTTTCACCCGCGAGCGCGCGGTGGGCCCCCGGGGGAGCGCCGCACTTTCTCGGGGCGGCGTGTCGCGCTGCGAGAACCTTCGAGACTTCGCCGTGCTCCTCGCACTCGTCAAAGAAACGCGAACCTCCCAAAGAAACGCGCGTGGGGGGGGGGGGGGGGGGGTGTCGTCGTTTATGTGCCTCGCTATAGCTGTTCGGAGAACAAGAAGACGAGAATTCCCTCGTGTGCCCTGCTTCGAGGGTTTTTGCGCGTAACTGCATTACGAACGGCGCGACTTAGCGATTCGCCTGCGCCTGTCAAGGTGCACGCGTGCGTGTATGCATATATGTGCACAAAGACACCGGAACTGCGCCGCGCTCTTAATTGAAGGCGCGCGCGCGCGTAGGTTGGTGCCCCGGGGAGACAGCGTGGTGCGTGTTAAACGCACGACGCTGTCGCGGCTCGCATAGGCGGCCACTTCAAGAGGGATCCTGAAACGACATCCAGCGACGTCCGAGGCCAGAGGCGACGCGAAGCTGCAACCACATTGTAACGTATTTCCGACGTGTGACATATCCGGCGCATACAGTCGCGTCGACGCGTCTGCCTCGCGCCGCGCCCATGGCCGCTGCCAACGCAGCGGTCGAGCCCTGTATAGCGTGCCACCAAAAATTACTAGTGGGACAACACTGGCGCTGTGACCGGACAGGTACTGCGAATACGATGGTTAGTACGTGGAATTTTGTCTATAATCTGTGTGTCTAGATATGTGGCTCCAAAACGTTTTCTGTGGCGTTAATTATGACGCTTCGTCTTTCCGAATTTCTATAGGCGCTCACGGTTTTTGTAAACGCAGCAAGCCAATGAACGGGTCGGGTCAGCCATCCAGAATCGGAAGAAGGGCGCTCGTTGCTTTTTACCTTTGCCTCACTGCGCTGAGGAGTTGGTGGGGGCGGCGTTGGGACTCGCGGTGTTTCGAGCACGGACGGGACGGAGTAAACGTTCGCGGCGGCGTAAGAACAACGCGTGCGTCCCATGTGACAGACCTGAATCTGGCTTTCTACGCAATTTTCCCCGATCGCGTAGAAAACAGCATAGTTACTGGCTTCCGGGTCCTCCTATTATCGCTTTCATTTTTTTAACGTGCAATTTCAACTTTCAACAGCATTTACTTTACGCAAAGCAGTCCTAGAAATTCGTTTTTTTTTGTTGTTGTTGTTGCTTAGAGCTTGGACTCAGCCACCCATTTTTCGACTAAACCGCCATAGTAGATACGAACCGCATGTTCTATGGGCAACGACAACAATAGCGCGCAGCAAAGCAGATACGACTGCCTGAGCCCGTTCATCCTATACACGTTTCATCCTATACAGCCCTGTATTCAGGTGTACATGTACTTCCCTGAGAGAAAGTGTACATGCAGACCTGGTATTTCACGATAAAGCCAGTTTTCTTCTCCGCCTACTAATGTAACTTGAAATTGAGGACTGCAGTCCAAACTTGGCATTGCGAACTATCCACGCGTAAGTGCACTCGTCAGCTTGAGTTTATGCACCTGAATCACGAATAAATTCGGCTTTTCTTTTTTTCCGCGAGCCTGTGGTTCGCATACTTTTCCTCACGGGTGTACGCATAATCGCGTTGGTCACGTTGGACGTTTATCGTACCTAACGTCTCTTGTGATGACGAGGGTTTAACGGCAAAACCACCTTTACGAGCGGTTCACTTTGTGAAAATGAGAAGTAATATAAACGAGCAAAAATTGCAATGCGTGTGCTTGAACCGCATTAATTGCCACCGAGTCAAATGTCGCGTCAGTGGGGAAACGATCGGCAGCTGTACTATCCCCACGTGTCGTTGATGGCACACGCGTATAACGATTTTGTTATTTTAATTCACTAATTCATGAAAACATTGGCGGAAGTAGGCAACCAAATGGCTGGTTATCTCAACATTACCTTTGTTATGACCCAGTTAGGGAGGAACAGGAACCTAATCGATTAAAGGAGACGCAATACGTGAGCAATAAAATTGCCGCAACTCATAATGACAATGCGAACAGAGGGAAAAACACATTAGGCAAGTTCTATCGCGAAGAACGGTGATTGTATGAAATTGTATGAAACACATCCGATGAAAACCAGTTTTTTGTGTATGTTTTCTTTTTAATCTACAGAATTTTTGCAGTGTAGCAATCTTTGTTTCATTTTCTTCCTCCTAGGATGGACTATCGAAATAGCTTGAACATTTTTTCGGTCGTCTGCAAAATATTATAACGCTCGCAAAAAAAAGTACGCGCACATTCTGAGCGTTTACAGCCATGATACTAAGGAGACAATACTTTTTGAGCATATTTAAAGCCATAAATCGCTGAAAAGTGGCATTCTTGAGTACCGATCACCATGAACCTTGTTTATAACATTGGAAGCGTTTCAGAAGTCTTTACGAGTTAAACAAACAAACAAGTAAATAAAAGGAGGTAGACGAAATTACACTTGGGCCCGAAAACCACTTTGCATTATTTGGACAGCACACAAGGCGACCGGAACAGAAGAAGGAAATGGGCACGGCGACTCGTGATTCAGAAAACGTTCCATCATGGTAAAAAGAAGAAGGCGTGGTAAAAAAACTAAAGAAGTAATAATGCGCATCAGGAGGCTGAGTACGTAGCCGCATTTTCTAAAGTCATTTACCATGCGCAGAAGCTAGCTCACGCGTTCTCTTTTTCTTTTCTCTCTTTATTTCTTTTTTCTTTTAACTATTTATGCACAGGAATTCCTTAGTTCGACTGCGCTCATCATTTATATAGCCAGAATAACGGACTTTCCACTCAAAACTGCGTTATTTGTGTTTTTTTCGTGCTGTCGGTTTTCCATAGTGAATGCCTTAACAACAACAAAAAGAGAAGCAAGCTAGGAAAAAGAAAACGAATAAACAAGTAAGAAAAGATACCATTGAAGGTTCGCCGGCTTTTTGTAATTTGACTTTACTCAGAACGACGTCGACAGTTTGAAAGCACAACATCCACTTCGAACTGGGTATATACGGAAATCGCCGCGAGATCGTTTATCGTCGATCGCGAAGCTGAGACGAATGCAATAGCGGCCCAAGGACCGTGGCAGCGTTATGACCTAGCGTAGGATTTATTACGCAGTCGCCCTCAGATGCAGGTATAACTATTGAATGCCCCACTGTACACGTTCCGAGATGCTGCGAAGCTGCAGTTTAGTTAGTTAGTTAGCCAGTTAGTTAGTTAGTTAGTTAGTTAGTTAGTTAGTTAGCGATAGATAGATAGATAGATAGATAGATAGATAGATAGATAGATAGATAGATAGATAGATAGATAGATAGATAGATAGATAGATAGATAGATAGATAGATAGATAGATAGATAGATAGATAGATTATCGGCTGGACTGGTTGTAAGCACGTGCCTCCTGCTTTTCCATTTGACTGATACTAAGGGGATATGAGTGAAGTAAATAAAAATAAAAAAATACTTTTAACACGAAAAAAATGAAAAAGAAGCAAGCGGATGACGTGATGTCAAACCTAAGCTCGAGGTTGAAACAAAAGAGAATCAAATTAAGGTTTGAACACTTGTATGTTCAGTACACAAAGTAAAAAAATAAGCAAGAATAATAAAAAAATTAATATAAACGCACAATGCACACGCGCTATCAGTATACTTTGAGCCAAAAATTGGAAAAAGCCACCTATGACCGCATTCTTCTCGCGTATTCGTGTGCGGAGCGTTTCAGAGACGCTATTAGCGCGCCGAAGAACGCATATGGCCTGCTTTTCTGTTTTCTTGTATATCGCCATTTTCCTAAAGAGACACTAAAGAGAAAAATTATTTATTCTGCATCAGTAAATTATCTTTCTACGACACTAGAATATACAGACAATGTTCGCACAAAAATACTCGAATATACAGTCATTGTTCGCACAAAAAAATTGAAATGCATAATTGACTAAGTAGCAAAAAGTGTTCTAAATAAGTTTTTAACTAATTACCTTATGGCATGCATTGCAATTTACGAATTCTAGCCGGGGAGTTCGCAAGGCGGATCCACTTGGAACGGATTCTCAGGAAGATACCGGTTTCCAGATATAAATTCCCGAACTTTGCGGAGAAATACTTTGGCGTTCCAGTTACTGTAGTGCTTGAATGCATAAAGCGACTTAATTTCTATGTTAAGAAAGTGAGTGGAACGACAGTGCATTTTTACCTCAACTTTGACGGCGCATATCTCGTAAGTGGTGTCGTCCGCACAATTATATTCAAGTGGATATGCCTTGCATTCTACCCCGCTATAAAATTCGTAAATTGCAATGTGTGCCATAAGGTAATTAGCGTAAAATTTAATTAGTATTTTTTGTTAATTAGTTGATTATGCGTTTCATTATTTTTTTCAAGCAATGTCCGCCTCCATGAGTAGACCAGCTCATGGACTAAAATTGTGCTATCCGCCACAGGCAATCTTTCAAAAATTGTTGAAAGCGTTCGCTGATACACCCTGCATAATGCTACAGTATTTCCATCCCCATAGTGAACCGCAGGAAGCGCACGTTTAAAATATCTGTCAGTTGAGCGTGTTGGTAAACGTTCATGATAGAAAAAGCGGCACTAAAACGGAGGCTTTGTCCTGTGTTCTTGCTAAGTTTCCGTTTTAGTCGCGCTTTTTTTTTTTTCGGTCAGGAAACGCACGTTTAAGCTGCAAATTCGTCGGCACATTCTAGTCCCACCAGAGGAATAATAATAATAATATTTGGGGTTTTACGTGCCAAAACCACTTTCTGATTATGAGGCACGCCGTAGTGGAGGACTCCGGAAATTTTGACCACCTGTGGTTCTTTAACGTGCACCTAAATCTAAGCACACGGGTGTTTACGCATTTCGCCCCCATCGAAATGCGGCCGCCGTGGCCGGGATTCGATCCCGCGACCTCGTGCTCAGCAGCCCAACACCATAGCCACTGAGCAACCACGGCGGGTACCCACCAGAAGAGAATACTATAAATCAAACAACTAGCTTGTGGAAGTAGGAGCGCGTGCTTTGAATAGCGCAGAGCGCTCAGACAACCTTTGAAGGTTCCAACTCCGCAGTGCTCGAGTTAGGCACGCAGGCACGTGATCCACCGTCTTTCTGGGACTCTTGTTTTCCACTTCCCGTGAAAAGAGTGCGTTGTACGTGGATATGCATTTAAATTTCAGCGAGTTTACATCAATGCAGCACTACAAGTTGTTTTGCAACAGCGGTATGATGTGAACTCTTGCAGTTTACTCCGTAAAAAATAATAATAATAATAAAAAATATAGGTTGCATGGCTATACGAAGTGTTGTGATCCAATTGTGCGTAGTGTTCGCATCCATACAAGTATGGCAGCATTATTTAAATCATTCCAGCCTTCCCGACAGCTCCTTTCGTTCAAAGTAAAAGGAAGACATCGCATAAGCCTATACGGAGAGAATGGCTGACGTGCTACGTGATTTTATAAACATTCGTGCGGGCGCAAAGCTTCCACAATGCGCTATAAATCAGGCTTGCTTGTAACGTTAAACGTGACAGAAGAAGGATCACAGAGCCAGGGGGAAACAAAGGTAGCGCTGTAAATCGACACCACGGCTGGCAAAGAACAATACATAAGGGCAATGAACAAACACATATCCAGTCGGCGACGGGAAAGCACTTCGAAACCGCGTCACGTTTAAATTGAGATTCACGTGCACGCCTCTCTCTTTTGCTTCATTGCATGTTTATCCCCCCCCCCCTTTCTGCTTTTCCTTTCCTTTCTGATTATTACCACATTCAAGGCGTAAGAGGTTAGAGCAACGCATAAACCCAGGACATAGACGTGATTGACATGAATATCGAACGGCGACGGAAACGTGAAAGGCCGTGAGCGTCGAGCGTCGTTGGCTCATCAAAGAAGCGAAGATACGATACATAGCCGGTATATAGCGTGCGCGCACGTGCGTATGTGCACACACACGTGCGTATGTGTGTGCGTGTGTGTGTGTGTATGTGCGCACGCGCGCACGTGCGTACGTGCACACACACACGCACACGTATGTGTGTGTGTGTGTGTGTGTGTGTGTGTGTGTGTGTGTGTGTGTGTGTGTGTGTGTGTGTGTGTGTGTGTGTGTGTGTGCGCTAAAACCTATTAAAACCGAATAAAAACCTATTCTCTCCGTTCCAGCTAACACGTTATGATCAGTGCGCGAGGAAAACACCGAAGGAAGACCGCCCTGCAGCAAGTGTTGCAGTTCTGCAAGACTCTACCAACACTGTACTCTCACCGACTCGGCCTGCGGTTCGCTTTTGCTCCAGCTGTGCAGTAGGCGCGTTCGTGCCTGCATGGTCTTAATGTGTGTATATGAGGGTGTGTGGTTTGCGTGCGTGTATTAGCGCGGTTGTGCATTAGAGTGCACGTGTGTTAGTGTGTGCTATATAGTGAGTGTACATACTGTGTGCGAATGTGTGTTAGTAAGTGTGCGTGCGCGTGTGTTTCGTACAAGCCTTCGGTGCTGCTTCTCTCAGCTTCAAACGCGCGCAGAAGCCCTCCGCGTCTGCGACCGAGAGCGCCCGCGTAGTATACACCGGCGGTGTTGCTTTCCATCGCTCGACCGCGTTCGTGACCAACGAGCAAACACCTAATGAAAAACACACGGGGAGCGTCACTCGTGTATACGGCCGCCGTACTGTCGTTCCTTCGTCCCGCTTCGTCCCGATAGAAGAAGTCAGGCCAGCTCTTCCGTTCGATTAAACAACGCCTGCTCACGCGCCACGGTCGCCAGCCGTATACAAGCAAACCCTCCCTGCAGACCCCCATCTGCATATACTTCACCTCAGTCTTTGTCCTCGCGTGTTGTGCTCGATTCAAATGAGACGAGCACCGCGCGCCCTGAACTTCGGGGACGTTCGTCGTTTCGTAACGGGGACCCCTGTGCTGCGCTGAGGATGTATATTTTTACCGGATTGCGCGGGAGAACCCATGCATGCAGCTCGCAACGGTCGGCAAGCTGCACGCGAGTGGTGGTACACTGCAGCATCCGACGTGTGTGCGCGCGCCTCTGTGCGCGCCACTGCCAAGTCCGCAGGCACACAATGGGTCCCTGCTGCAGCTGCATTACTTATTCACGCGAGGACGTCGTCTTTAACGACAGCCGCGGAAGGAGTAGGGAAAGAACGGGGTCGGCAGTTCGGTAGAACGGAGAGAGAAAGGCGTGGGGAAAAAAAACACAGAAAAGATTGCTGAGAGACGGAAAGGGACTGCGCGCAGTCTTCGTCACCGCTCGCTTTGCTTTCTCTCATCACGCATTAGGCCAGCCGAGGGAGTATTTTGTCAGTGCATACTCGAGCAGGTCCGATGTGATGTGTTGGTGGGTGGGGCGCTCCGAATCTGTGCGAGTATGGGCCCGATGTCGGGGATCGCGCGGGCGGGGTGCGCTCGGAAGGACAAAAGAAATCCGCGCGCCCAGAGACTACGGAAACGGAAATAACTGATGAAGATTGAAACAAATCAAATTGAAAAAAAAAAGAAAAAAACAGACCAGGCCGCGGTGGTATAGCGGCTATGGTGTGTCCCTGCTAAGCACGAAGTCGCGGGATCAAATCCCGACAGCGGCGGCCGCATGTCGATGGCGGCGAAAGGCAAAAACACCAGTGGTCCCGTGCATTAGGGGAATCTTAAAGATCCCTGGTGTTAAAAATTAATTCGGGGTCTCCCACTACGGCGCGCCTTATAATAAAATCGTGGTTTTGAGACGTGAAGCCCCAGAATCCAGTTCAATAAAATGAGAGGCAAAATATACAAATAAAACAAGAAGAATTCACCCCCATGCCATACCCTTGTATGCCCTGAAGCATTTATCCTCGCATTTAAAAAAAGAAAAAAGAACAGAGAATAGGAGAACCGCAGACATATACCGTGACACTTAAGAAATCAAGAGAGCGCAAATAAAGCCCAGGCAGTACTGATGGCAGCCCTGATGCCCATCTGTTTCATTGGAAAAACTGAAAGAAACGTTCTGCAAGCAGAAAAAGAAAGAAAAGAAGATGAACGATACGAGCCATTTAAAAACGAAACTAGTCAGTCGTCAATACTGTCGTTTGCTTGTGTTTGTTTTATTTGTACTCCTTTAATTTCATAATATAGTGAACCGATCCTCCACAACCGCAAGTCTTGTATTATGCGCCGTAATACCGGTGCGCGTAATCGAGCGTAAGGTGGCGCTGGTGGCGACGTCTTATGGTGCTGCGCTTAATGAAAATACGCGAAAAGACGTATGCAGTGAAATGGTCGACTGTGGCATCGCTTCATTATAAAATATGAAGACGCCAAATAAACACAGAAAAGAAAAGAAGACACACACAAGAGAAGAGAACGGGACAGGGCGCCAGAAGACACACACAGAGAAGGGCCCACTGTACTAGAAATATATCCTAAAAGCACTTCTTGTTGGGCTAGTTGGTAGCTGTTCATCATAAAATATGAAGACGCCAAATAAACACAGAAAAGAAAAGAAGACACACACAAGAGAAGAGAACGGGACAAGGCGCCAGAAGACGCACACAGAGAAGAGAGAAGGGCCCACTGTACTAGAAGTATATATTAAAAGCACTTCTTGTTGGGCTAGTTGGTAGCTGTTCATTATAAAATATGAAGACGCCAAATAAACAGACACACACAAGAGAAGAGAACGGCACAGGGCGCCTCCCGTTCTCTTCTCTTTTGTGTGTCTGTTTATTTGGCGTCTTCATATTTTATAATGAACAGCTACCAACTAGCTCAACAAGAAGTGCTTTTAAGTAGCATCGCTCGTAGCGTCGCTTTTTCTTTTTCTTTTCGCTTTTTTTATATTTTTCTTAAGGGTGAGTTGCAAGGCTGCCCAACAGCGTGATGCAATACGTCGCCCTCTGTGCCGTTGTTCGCCGGTTACAACATCACTATTACGGTAAACGTGTATGCTAGTACGTCTCTGACACACTGGCATGTTTTACATCTCTCAGCGGAGGAGTAATAGCGCAGGCGTATTCCGGAATACCGGGATGCTTATAAGCTGAGCAGCAGCTATACGACACAGCGACATCTTGTCACGCGGTCTTCCACAACGACGTGCACAACTTTTGTTGCAATGAGCGACTGTCTGTTCCATTGATTTGTTGGCGTAAACGTCTCGAGGTGCGGTTTAATCATCTCGATTATATATACATTTGCTTCTTTTCTTTTCAAGAGCAGAAACATTCCTGCAAACCAGGGACATTTTTTTTTAGCAGGCTATGGTTGATCGCAGTGTAGCAAGCTGCCCCCAGCGATGCCGATTGCTCGCTGAAGCGTCTTTTTGGTAAGTTTGCTAATAAATACGCGCTGTGCTAAATACCTTTTATTTTTATTATATTGTAGCGAGTGCAGCTTCAAACTGGAATGAATGTAATCGGTCGTGCAGAAGGACGCAGCCCAAGAACGACGCCCTGTTATGGATTTTGGCTGTGCTTTTCTTCATAAAACAAGTTCACGAGGTTGGTCGTACGTTACAGGTCTCGCGTTTTAAGATAGGCATGTGTGTATGAGGTTTCTCACTGAAAAATAACTAGAGCGAACTCCGGCGTTGAGAACGCTCGGCTACGATTGGAATGATGGATATGAACGTAGATTTGTATAATTTCGGTGCTTGTGGCGTCAGACGTTCTTGTGGCTTTAGTTATTGCGCCTTGTCTGCCTCTATTGGCCCAGATTTCCAAACTTTCATTTTTTTTTTGTAAGCTCGCTAAGACGCCGCACAAATGCGTAGTCATTGCAGAATTGTTGCACTTATAACGCGGCATTTTCTCGAATGCGATCGATTTGCAATGTCAACAAGTCGTTCGAAGCTCAAAAGGACGATACTTAGGCATATCCTCGTGCTAACCGTGGGCTCCGAAATCGCAGCGGCCCGCGCAATCTCAGAGGCCACGTTCTACCCAACATTCCCATGCCTGCTGCTCCCTGTTACCGCCAGATATTATTCTAAGTGTATTTTGCACGAAGCTTTATGAACGCGATGTTAAGAATCAACATTTATTTGTATATAAGCTGTAAACGACGTGTGGTGTTTTCTTCCATTTTTCTTTCTTTAAGTACGCTATAAAACTGTTAATACGGGATTCATTTGAGCGCTGACCGCGAAAGCAAAACAAACCGACGCGGTATATCCTCTGTGACAATCGTTAGCCACATAGTGCCGCGTCCTCGGCGCGTTCGTTGTTTTCCTGTTGCCCCGTTCTCTCGCTATTTGCACTCTTCCGAAGCGTCTGTTCTGAAAACTCGTCGAGGATTAACGCTGACAACTTGCGTATTCGGCTGCGCGCCCGCGCGCTTCCAGCCCGGAAGTGCACGAAATTGCTTTCTCCACTCGGAACTGAAAGCCTTTCCCGCTTTCCCTGTGCTCACTGTCACTCAGAATCTGCGTCGACTCGTACCTCGTTCGCTCGGGCTTCCCAAAGGCTTGAGCTGTGGGTGTTTAAGCGAGATGCCAGCTCTATTATAGGTTGTGCAACTATTTTTTGTCGTCCTCAAAAAATCAGAGAGAGAGAGAGAGAGAGAGAGAGAGAGAGAAGAAAAAGACGGAACAAGGATAGATGGGATAAGGAATGAACGTTAGAATTATTATAACGCAGGCTGTGTTTTTTCAGCACAGAGGAAGAGAAAAGAAGGAAGAAGAGGTAGGGAGGTCAACCAGACTCTACTCTACATTGGGGAAAGGGTTTAATTTATGAAGAGAAAGAACGGAGAGGGAGGGAACAAGATACCGTCAGTGTCTGTACAGCGCAGAGACCTCTGTATTAGCATAGGTGTAGTTTGGCTGGCAACCGAAGGCTGAGCGGCTTTTCCGGGGAGCTGAAGTCAACGTTCTGGTCGGGATTTGACTAATTAGCGGTGGTTCTAGCGAACAACGTTTCGGGCAATTACACATGTGCACAGGACCAAAGCGTCTTTTTGGTAATCTACCCGCGGATTCTGAATATTTTGGTAACTGCTGTTTGGACTATGGAGGAAGTACACGCGGACGTGTTCGGTTGACTTCTTACTTGTTGTGTGTGTTGGTCAGAGGTCGCGAACCTTGGGCTACCGTCTGACGTGATGGGTTAGCCAAAATTGGGCGCATCTCCATGCGCGTGACTGCGTACGCGTTTGTGCTTGTACGTGTGTGCGCTTTCTGAGTAGATAATAGATGAGCGTGTTCTAACTCGCGTTGTAATTGTATCACGTGCTATATCGTGCACTGTAATTATACGATTTTCACGTGAACGCGTTCGGCGCTTCAAATTTTGTTTTAGATCTTTAAACATTCTAGTGAACATGTAACTATATACAGAGTGTTTCTTTTTAGCTGCACAGAATGTTTTTAAAAATTGCCTCTGGCAGATAGCACAATTCTAACCTTTGATCTAAACTACCCGAGGAGGCAGCCATTACTTCTACGAGAAATCAAAAGGCCTAACTGAATAATTAAGCTAATTATGTTAATTGACTGTTTAATTACACATTTACGGCACGTATATTAATCTACGAATTGTACCTGGTGGGTTGAAAGGCGCATCCCCTTAGAACGAATTCCCAGGACTGCACCTGTTTAGAGATATTAATTTTCAAAGTGCCCGACGAAATGCCTTGATGTTCCGGTTACTTGCTTAAAATGATGCATAAAACAATTTACCTAAATTAACTGGAACGCCAATGCATCTTGTCAGACAGTTTGAAAATTATCTCAAAACTGGTACAGTCCTGGGCATTCTTTGAAGTGTTGCGAATTAACCGGTTATAATTAACACGTCGAAATATCTGCCGTAACATAATTAATTAGAAGTTAATTAGTATAATTACGTTAACTATTAAATTAATCATTTTTGTACACGTAACGGCCGCCTCAACGAGCAATTTAGATCAAGGGTTAGACTTGCGCCATTTTTCACACGCAATATTTAAAAACTTGGTGCAGCTAAAGAAAAACGAGGCCCTACATATCTTCTAGCGAATAGGAACTACGTAGCTGCATCGTACATAACGAAAACGTTTCTCACCTGATGTAATCGCATGAAATAAACACTGCTAGGAGAAAGGTGAAAATGTTTTACTCACACACGAACTCGGAGAAGTTTCACGTTACGAGCACATTATAAACACTAACATAATAATTATTACGTAAAACGGGAACCGGGTACTACGGAACACAAAATTTCTACCGCTGGCTGAGTGAGCGGAGTTGCCCGCTCACTAGCCCGCTGCATGATGCGAGCAGGACAGCAGCGCAGTCGTTCATTCTTCGATGTCGTTACCTATGGGATTTTCTTTTTGGCTTATCTGATGCTGTAGATAGCAGCATTCTAAATTTGTTTTACTGCCGCGTTCGCCGGTTTTTCAAGAGCCCGCGAGATACTTGGTAATCCTGCTACGAAGTATGTGCGGTTGTTCGAAGGAGCCAAGCCAGCAATTTTGTACTTTCCTTTCCTTATTTGCGCGACATATGTTTCTGGACAGCGATTCCCTCGAGATAAATTGACGAAGGAGAAAAGGGCAGATGTTTGAGAATAACCCACAATACGCATGTAGTTATTGTACCATCGTTTGTCAGCGGGATTGTGATGATGAATACATCGGTTCCCATGAAATCGCCGAAGCTATATGAGAGTTTGCGCTATATGTCATGTCCTTCGGAATGAAACGATCGCCTGTGGAATAACAGAGTGCAGATTGCTTCTCTGCTTCCGCTGCAGTTCAGGTGACGGCGTTGAGCGACATAGTTTGTTTTTTGTATTTCTTTTTAATTCCAAGGATCTTCCGCGAGGCGTATGCAGTAAAACTGAAAAAGAAAATAATAGAAAGGTGCATCAAATAAACGCATGTCTTTCGGTGTGATGCAGGTGTTGCAGCAATAACTTAGTGCATTTGTTCGTCATCTAGCGTTAGGTATAATAAGCGACAGTGTTATAGTGCACCCAGGCTTGCTGTCACATGAACGAACATTGTGCCGTTATTATACAGTAATCGAATAAGAGACCGCGATGAACTACCGCAAGCCTAAAAAATAACGTTTATCCATTTTGCTTTAGTATTATGATCAATGCACATGTGGAAAGTGTCCGATGCACACTTCTTTCGTGGACAACCTGTCCTGTCCGCTTGCTATGAAAGAGCTTCTTATGCAGTGGTGTTTTTGTTCGCTGCAGTGCATTCCTTTGAACGGCGCGAAGGAGACGCATATAACGCAAGGTAAGAAGTCGCGCTCATAGAAGGGCTTGTGCCTCCTGTGTGTGCCTCCATCGCGTAGTTCGGAAGAATATAGTTCAGGTCTTTGGGAAACGTTATCGATATAATGCGATGTGTACACGTCACTGTGCACGCTTGTATACGGCTCGGTGCCTCGTTATACACACGATGTCTGCCCCATGTCACCACGTATTGAGTCCAAGTCTAATATAATCTGATCTTTTTGTTGCGCCAAGATATATATATACGCGGCCAAACGTTCCCGAAGGAGTTCGACAATACATGGTCGCAGTTCTTACGGCTGCGCTGTTACGTTTTAATTGCAAATCGAACGCCTGCCACATAAAAACTAATTGATGTAGAACATCGGCTGGAATAAGGATAACTTCACTCTCCCACTTCACTTCAACTCACTCACTCACTCACTCACTCACTCACTCACTCACTCACTCACTCACTCACTCACTCACTCACTCACTCACTCACTCACTCACTCACTCACTCACTCACTCACTCACTCACTCACTCACTCACTCACTCACTCACTCACTCACTCACTCACTCACTCACTCACTCACTCACTCACTGGCGCAGGCAGCAATAACGCAGCGCAGTTCACACGAACAGCTAGCTTCATGCATCTCTACATTCTACTGCATCACTCGGTCATCGCCTTCTGCGTTGCCTCACATGACCTCGACGAATATATATATATATATATATATATATATATATATATATATATATATATATATATATATATATATATATATATATATATATATATATATATATATATATATATGCGTGCTACGTGGGAAAATGCCGAAAAGTACGCTGTCGCGTTCCAGAGGCACCAACGCTGGCCCTTTGTTTTCTGCTCTCCACTGGTACGAGAGTGGAAGGCAAGCTTTGCGATTGTTTGCGCAACATAGTTTCCGTTCTTTGCAGCCGTAACGTTCTTTTCCTTTTCTTCTTTATATATATTTCTTTTTCATTCTACGCGACACGCAGCGAGAGCAGCGACTGAGTACACGCTACCCGCACACAGGCACTGCCTTCTCGTATACTGACGCCATGGGAGCGAGCGGACGACAAAGACGTGACAAGCACGCCGTCGACGCAGCCACGCGTTTATGCTTCTGCGCGCTTGTAGACAAGGTGTCGTGCGACGCGACGCCCACGACGCGTCTGCTCCGTTGCGCCACATGCGCTAACGCTGTCTAACCTAATCTCACCCAGTGCTGGACATATGCTGGGTTGTGAACCGCGGGCTCGCGGAGCAGCAGTGCGTGTATACTACAGCACACCAGAAGTAACACGCGCAACCGGCTGCTAACCAGGGTGCGGCTTCACTTCGTCACCACTTCCTCTCTTTGTTGTCTCAGTTGACCTCGACTTGTTGCGATGTCCCGCATGGTAAGCGTCCAGCTTAGCAGATAACATACACACGGACGCGTGCTCCAACCGTACACGGCAAGTAAGTGGGGTACACTCACACCTTCACACACTCAGCTTCTTGCACATGTTGCATTAAACTCGGCAGGGTAACACTGCAGTCGTTACCCAAATCGGGTGCCGCGTGGCCACTGGCGCCGAGGGATTAGCTGTAATCCACGAAACAGAGGCGCGCAAACTACAGCAACGATATTGCCGAACTAGCGCGACCTTCTGTAAGTATGCAGAGAATGTCGCGTGATGTCCCACACGACGTCTGCTCCACGACCGTGCACTTACTCTCATTCAACCTAACCCAATATAATCCAACCAGTACTTGGACTGTGAGCGACAATACCGTGCAGTGCTCACGAAGAACACGTGCGTATTGAAATATCCGTGTTACTTCGCGTATGGTTTCACCGGGTCGCCATCTCTTCTGCCTTCACATGTGGCTTCGACCTATAGATGTGTTTGTCTTCTCTAGAGTATGCCTCGTTCACGCCGTTGGAAAGAATTCAGTTTTCTTCACTGAAAAACAGCGTCAACGTAATGCATTGTTCCCACGTCTATAATGTGCCCTCACGTCGAGCTTGGCGCGTTGCGACGTACGACGCCTGCATTATGGCAACGCGTACCGTACTTCAGCCTAATATAATCTGACCTATTCTGCGTGGCGCCAACACTAACGCCAGGCATTAAGGCGAGCACTGACACAAAGCAAACAAAAAAGGTCAGCTCCTTATGTTGACGCGGCGCGTAAGCGACAGAGCATGGCCTTCCCCCGCAATGCACTCAACTAGCGGCTCAGACGTTGTTGCCCGTATCGCGCATTGCCTTTCCCGTCGGCGCCGTGGGCGCCCAAGGGGGCTCGGCTCATGCATACGCAAAACAAAGGCGCGAACGACGCAACCTCGTTGCGTCAATTTGGTGTCGGCTACTTCATCGTCGTCGAGCGGTGGACATTTTGTTCAGCCTTCGAGAGGAGCGAGGGCCGGGACAGATAAGCCAGACAGATTCGGCGCGAGGCGGCGATCACTTTGTCGCCGCCGAGCGACCCACGGTGACCGGCCGGTTGCGCAAACGTACACACACGGGCCGCGTGGTTCCCGTGCGCGAAGGTGGGAAGTGTATGGGAGTCGGGGAGGATGAGGAGGAGGGGGAGGGGAGAAGGAGTCGGTATGGCTGGGTATGGCCTCCGCGCCCGGAGGGCAGCGTCGCGCGGGCGTCAGCGGTCGCCAGGCGTCGTCGAAGATGCGTGAACGGCGATGCGAGTCCGCTGACGATAAAAGCATCTTCCAGTCTCGTTTCGTTCCGTCGCAAACTGTAGGGACCCGCCGTGGTCGCTTAGGGCCGATTTACGCTCGAGCCGCCCATAGCCGCAAGCCGCACCGCACACTTGCGGTCGCGCGAAAAATTGCACGTATTAAGCACTTGTGCACAAATTACCATTTACACTGAGTGCACAGTGTATACCTTACACGTTGTAAACCGAAATGTGTGCACAAGTGTTTGATACGTGCAATCTTTTGCGCGACCGCACGCGTGCGGTGCGGCTTGCGGCGATGGGCGGTTTGAGCGTAAATCGGCCCTTAGCGGATTTGGCGTTGCGCTCCTGAGCGCGATGTCGCGGGATCGAATCCCGGCCACGGCGGCCGCGTATTGATAGGGGCTAAATGCAAAAGACGCCAGTGCACTCAGATTTAGCTGCACGTTTAAGAACCACAGGTGGTCAAAACTAGTCCGGAGTCCCTTACTAAGACGTGCCTCATAATCATATTGTGGTTTTGGCACGTAAAACCTCGTAATTTAATTTGATTCAAACTGTCGGGTTCGTGCAACTTTCAGGGCTGCAAGTTGAAAGGCTCCGCGATGGATGGAGTGAAAAAAATAAGGAAATAAGGAGTAGCAAGAAACCTTATAACTATTTGACTTCAAACGCATACATTCCTAATGGGTCTTTAGAAGACGTTCCGAGGAAACTAGAATGTACAAACTAAGGAACAAGAAGGACAGCGATAATTAAAATACGTGCTAGGTATATATGTAGTCTAGTTCTACTTGTGAGCTGAAAAGAACAACAACAATGAAACTGGTGAGAAACGCAGGAGAAGAATAGATTGTGATGATCAGTACGACAACGGCTTCGAGAAATGCTAGCAAACAAACAACTAGGCCAAGTGAAGGCAGCATTTAGCAATAGCATTCAATAAAACGTTCTACAAACTGACACACTGGGTTCCGACGTGTAGTCGATATAAACTGCGTGACCCAATCTCATTCCCTACTTTTCCATGCTGATTTCTTTTCACGCGTAGATAATCATCGACACTTATAAAAAGAAAATGATTTACAAAAGGTACCAGACATTTGGTCCAGGGACAGGTTATGTGTTGACCATGGGCTAACAGACAATCTTTAGATTACGTGCCCAAAGAACACTCACCTTAAATTTTGTAGGCTATATGGCAATGGAAAGGAAGAGTACGGCGCAAACGTAGCACGGCGCTGTTTACGTACTATATCTCTAAAAGCGCAGTGGCTGATGCGCAAGTTGGTTCACGAACAGCTCGAGCAAGCGGCCCGCCATACTTCATCGCTTTGCAACGTACTCTCGTCCTTTCGACGACAACGCCTACGTGATTTTCATCGGGTAAAGAACAGCAACAGCATTTAGTGACAAACTCTCGCGTGAACAAATGACGTAGGAAACACAGGACGGTGACAGCAAGGAAATCGCACGCGTCTATATAGCTCTTACACGAACAGTCACAAGGGTTTCAGTCAGTAGGGCGCTTCTGCTAAGAGGACGGGGGGTCGGTCTTTCGACACCACAACTGCTCCTTGCGTGACAGCGACGTCGTTGCTTGTCGTCGAGCGGCGCCTCCAGTATCGACACGCGCACGCGCAAACGAGCAGTTGCCATAGCGTTTACTGCATGTATACGTATACAGGCGTGCGTTCGTTCTCTGCACGTATAGTACGTACATAGAGACTATACGGGACCTTCCCTTTCTCCTCTCCGGTTTCCGTCCGATCCAATCGAGCACTTCTCCATGGAGACGCGTCGTTCTACGCGTGCCGCAGCTAGAGGAATCCGAATGTTTGTCGATGAGCTTCTTTTTTTTAAAATTTCATTGCGACAGAAAGGTGCTTCGCGAAACTCGATCGACAACGGTGGGAAAGATATATAATAAAATAATGGAAGAGAAACGTAGCGTGACTTGAGAGCGCGCGCTTTTCGGCTTCCCATTTCGTGTACGCGAAGACCAGACTGATAGTTCGCCCACACGACCATATACTGCACTTAGATGGCAAGTTAATATTTACACTGAACTTTCCCCTTAACGGGTTTCACGCTAAAATTCCCGCGTCGTCGTGTGGCTGCGCTTACCTTCAACCCACGCGTCGGTATTAGCTTAAATGTTAGCGCTATCTAAAGCTTGTGACCTATCTATAGTGCCTTAACCAGGTTCGAGGTCGAAAAAAAATATATATACTCTAATGCGTGGGATTAGAGCAGGCGAGACGCAGAACTGGAAATCCATTTCTGCACCCGATGTAGAACGCATTTGCATGTTTTCCTTTGCTTTCTTTATAGAAGTCACCAAGCAATGCAGGTTTGGACTGAAAAGGGGCATAGCGAAAAAATTATGCATGTATGTATGTATGTATGTATGTATGTATGTATGTATGTATGTATGTATGTATGTATGTATGTATGTATGTATGTATGTATGTATGTATGTATGTATGTATGTATGTATGTATGTATGTATGTATGTATGTATGTATGTATGTATGTACGTATGTATGTATGTATGTATGTATGTATGTATGTATGTATGTATGTATGTATGTATGTATGTATGTATGTATGTATGTATGTATGTATGTATGTATGTATGTATGTATGTATGTATGTATGTATGTATGTATACGTACTATCAAGACATCCGGGCCACTGCACGCGTCAAAAGCCGCATGGGTTACGGATAGTGAAGTTAATGATTTGAACGGCGTGGTGAAAAAAAAAAGAACATCTGAGTCACAGACTGTGTAACGACGGTTCAGAAATGCAGCGTTCCGTTTTTCTTTCTTTCTTTCTTTCTTTTTTGCAGATTCTGTATGCCATATCATTCTGGTGCCAAGTGTATACACGCATACTCACGATGCAAGCGCACACGCGTCAGAATAGCATAAACCACCGTGACAGAGAGAGATGTGGGCATTTAGAATAAGAAACACGGGTTAGTCGCGAGGAAGTGAAATAAACATCTCTGTGGCAATGAAAGAGACTCGTCGCATACCGGTTACGTTTGGCAACAACAGAGGATAACTGTGTCAAAAGCGAGGATAAGCTTTCCGCTAACAACGCTCTTGGAAGGCATCGCCAACTGATTGCTTCCAGCTACGGCCCGTCTCGTTTTTCTGGCTCTCGGCCCAAAAGGAAGGCGGACGGAATTATTTCGCGCGGCTTCGTAAGGAGTGCGCACCAGTCGTCGCCGGGATCCCGGTAATCAATCCTATCGAGTTATCCTTTTTCTCTTGCACTGCCAAGCGGCTTCTATAAAGGCATCGCAGCGCGCACGTTTGTCCCGCCAGGCTCGACCGACGGCGGCAAAACGAAAAGACCACACATGCCGAGTTTCTCGCGCTAAGCCGCCGGCGCCTCCCCCATCCGCAACTTCGGAATTCTGCATATCTCTGTTTTTTTTAGAAGTGATTGTATTCGAGTTGCTGTTGCTAGCGGTTACCGCGATATTTGAAAGAGAGAGAGAGAGTCTTGCAATAAACCTGAGCTTTTCACTCTTCTGTTCGCGGGCACCGTCCTTCAGGTCGGCCCCCTCCCCTGTTCGAACATGGAGAGAGAGAGAGAAGGAGAGAGAAGGAAATTCTTGATGATGGGAAGGAAAGGTTGGGGTAAAGTGCAGCGCAGTAACTGTCTCTCAGCAGAGGACACCTCAACCGCGCTGCACAGGGGGTAGGGAATGAAAGTAGAGGGAGAGAAAGGAACGACTCAGCGTCGCTAAGTAAGCGGCAAGAGAAGGCGTGTGGAGCCTGCCACTCTGCCAAATTGAGGTGCGTGCACGAAAGCTTCGCCTTGATCTTCGATTCCGCACGAAGGTAGAGTGCAAGGGCGAGGCTTGTGCGCACGTGGGTGCGTGTTTCTGCGTGCGTGCTGTAGGTATAGTTACGCTAAACGCGACAGTCGCAGCAGAGGCACAATGCGGCCAGCGTCGCGTGAAAGCCGTCCCTCCGTCGTTCCCCGTCACTAAATACTCGTCACATCGGAGCCCGCACGCTCCTGTTTGGCCGTGGCGATGGATTAGCCACGCACAGCTAGGAAATCCTTTGACTCCCGCGTGGCCAGGAATAACACTGTGTCCGAGCGTCATCGCTAATAACTCGCGCGTGCGCTTCGCGACCGCAGAAGCACACAAGGAGAAACGCCCATCCGCGCAATCATCCGTCGCTGCCGCACACGGTGTGGAGAGAGAGAAAAGAAGGGGGAGAAGTCAAGCGATTCCGGGGCCTCAGAGGTGAAACGGTGTGCGCTTCCTTATACGCGGAAGGCGCGTCGTCCTTGTGGACGACCGTGTGCGAGTGCGCGACCTGAGGCGAGCGAGCGCTTTGGGACGGTGACAGTGCGAGGGAAGGAGAAAAGGAAAAGGGGGAAACAGGTGTCGCACGTCAGAGGGTCGAGATTGTTACCCGCGCTTGCTGGTGGAAAGGCGGCCGTCGCGACGAGCTGCCGGAACGCGGGGCTGCGCGTTGTTTGGAGACCGTCCATCTTCCATTAGCGTCGTTATCTCGCAGCTTATAGTGCCGCTTTGTGTGTCAAAACTGGCGAGGGTGCGAGATAGATTGTTGCGTGCAGGCGGTGCTCTAACTAAGCGGTACAATAACCTAAGCACTCCTTATCGCGAAAAGATCGGGACAGGGAATAAAGTTCTTTGTAAGCGGCGGAGAGAAAGTAAAAGACCTGTAGCACCGCGAGATGCGCAATTTAACAGTCAGGATGCTAGTAGGACGTACTACAGCGTTCAAGTTCAAGAAAGTTCGTACTATAGCGTTCAAGTTCAAGTATGCCCCTTTCATTGCTCGTTCAAACGGGTGTGCTACCAGTAATTGGAACGGTGTTTCCTCCACCAGTTTTTTCCTACGTCGAGGCTGCCGTGCAATTTCCGAGCCCTTTCGGTGAGAGACTTCCCACGTTGCAACTTGCATTGAGCGCGATAGCACATCGAAGCAAAAGCCACACTCGATAGTGGCGACGCGTCACTGGCGAGATCTTGCTGATGTCCGTGAGCAGCTGTCTCTTCTCTGTCTGTTACGATCGCGTGATGCAGCCGAAAATGTCAGGTGCCGCCACTTTCGGAGTGGCCCGTCGCTACGCCTTCGGCCCCTTCATTTCGACGCGAAGAAAAGCGAAGGACCGCAATTTCAGGCTGCACTGAGCGGTTCCATGCGTATTTCAGTGTAGTTCTACGTCACGCTATGCGCTTCAATAATCCGCTACAAAATCTATGCACTGGAGTGCGAACATAAAGAAAAAAGAATTAAACACTTTCAGCAAACCGAATTTGTTATAACGAGGTCACTGTGTTTACTTTTGTGGCTACAAAAAAGGTACTCCATTCTCTATTGATTATATAACAACAAGAATCGAGTGGGTGCTTTCCTTTTTCGAGATGTCTCAAGGACATATCCATCGCGCTCCGTCGACTAATGAAGTCGGATGCCAGAGTATAATGATCTTCGGTCTAGGCCGTACGTGTTTATGTTCGTATATTAAGCTTTGCGTCCTTACATCTCCGCATAGTAGCAGCCAGTGTACCTCAGGTCAACCCTCTCTACCGTTTCCCAAATAAAATCTCTCTCTCTCTCTCGTGCTTAAGCTTCAAGGAAATGTGGTAACCACACACATGGGCGACACTTATCAGCGCCTTCGATAATTGGCGCGTAATATGAGGGGGCTAAATGAGCAAAAAAAAAAAAACGCGAAGGCGTTCTTGCCAGCGCCTTATTCAAGGCCGGCTGAGAGGTGATCAGTGAGCAGAGAAGTTGCGTGCACTTATAAGCAGGGATCTTGGCGGGGCTGTTAATTGAAATAATCTTACATTTCTGCGCGCGCTCACTCATTAATGCGAAAGCATTATATGTCACCATGAGGCAGAAAATCCGGCGTTGTCCACGAGGAGTGGTACCAAAAATCAATGCGACGTGATCAGCACCTTGTATGACGTCAGTAGAAATACAGAAGATAGTGTAACAACGTTAATTACTAGTAATTATGGCTAATGAATGTGAATTAAAGTTCTAACCAGTTAAAGTAAGGTGACTTAAGGTGGGGTAAAGTGAATTAAGGTGAAGAAACGTGTATTAAGGTTGATTAAGACTGGTGCAAGTCAGAGCAAGGTGAAGTCGTTTAAGGCTGGTACAAAGTAGAGCAAGGTGAATTAAGGTAGAATTGTGAAGGACACGTGATGATGTATGACGTCACGTATCATGGACGTAACCAAATAATTAGTGAACCCATTATTTTTTCACATTAAAATCAAGTAAGGATACTTAAGTGACTGCCATTTTTTTCTTCCTTTTCATACACCTTTTGTTTTTAGTAATGTCTTTTAACATGTCCTTACTTTTACTTTATAGACAATAAATCCTTAGGATAGTTGGCTCCATACTATAGCCCACCTTCACATACAACAAACAACAGACAGTTATGTCATTACGGCGCATACTTCGCTGTCCAGCTCACAGGAAGAGATCCAAAGGGCCATCATCCGACAAGCAAGACGGCGCGCGGAAGCCACTGGGGCCCTTGTTTAGGGGCTCCACCCATTGAGCGTTTTATTCTACAATAAAGTTCTGCTTCTTCTTCGTTAAAATGGGCCGGGGAACACCTTGGGCACAACCGGGCAGTCTTCAGCTTAAAGACCTAGTACTAGACAGGTGATTCTGATTACCAGTCGCCGAACGATGTCGTCTGACACCCAAATCTTTGCCATGTGACCTCCTGCTCGTCGTCGCAAATGCACGCGCTTGAATAGAATGGCCCATCATATCATTGCTGCATTTAATATGGTCAGTCTCTGTGTGTTCTATCAGTGATCGGAGTTTGGAACATGCGGTGCTGTCCATGTTGTTTTTTTGTTGGTGTTAAATGTGTGCAACAGCGCTGTCAGAGGCGCCGACTACATATAATAGGGGCTTCGATGGGCGGAGAAAAAAATTTAAAAAAATGTTTGTATACGTTCTACAGTAAGTAGCCTTTCGGCCACACTTCACAGCTCGGTTGCGCCTTTTCCTTAGTTATTACAAAACACAAAGCTGGCCCGTCCACTTTTCTCACACTCTTACGCGCCATTTTCTTCATAGTCCTCTCTTTCTCTCTCTCTAATTACGACGTTTCTCGGCTACCCTTTCGAATGGCTTAAAATTTTTCTCGCTGCACGTAACTACACCATCCAACGACGCACTGATACGGCGCGCGGAGTGCACTGACGAAGGCACAAGGAGGAAGCAGAGACGCAAGGCCGGATGGAGCCCATTGCAAAGGTCGAGGCGAAAGCGGCGAGGACGCGCCGCCAAGAGCTGTAAAAGAACAAAGCCGCTATCGTCCTTCGACCCCCTTTGTTAGGCTTCCCGGAGAAGCGATAAAGACGGAGGTTGGGGGGAGAGGGTGCGTGAAGTCGGACCGCGATTTCCCACGAAGACCCACGAAGACCCAGGAACCTTTTGTCTCACGTGGCGCGCCTTTTCGCGTTGCAAAGACGGCAGCATAGAAGTGGCTACACAGGCTCAGTCTTCGCGCGTTCGTGGGAAGTTTCGCGTCTTTTAATTCGCGCGCACCTTGCGTGTGCTGCTTGGACGGCGACCGACGCGGTTTTCTCGGCCGGTGGCGGGTCGTAAAACGCTCCCGGGTCCAACAGCGTTCTCTCTCTCGCTCTTTCCCTCTCTTTTTCCGACGCCGCTATTTGACGTTGGCAGCCATGTGGGGAAGACGTGACGCGAATACAAAGGAGGTAAAATCTGCTTGCTCCGTTTGATCGTACGGCGAGCTTGCAGACTAACGAAGCCATGGAGAGAAAAAGAAAAGAAAGAGGGGTGACAGGAGAAAGCAACGTTAACTAGCAGAATGTCTCGAAAGACATTCAGATGCAAAGAAACGTTATGCGAAGCATCGGTGTCTACGTCCTTAGCGTTGCGATGTGTTCTCGCTCGTAGGACATCCCGAAGAAGTTCGGAGTAGCGCAATTAGTACAGAGGGCTGGGCGCTTGTCTAGCACGAGCGAGAAACGTGCTACAGACTGCACTGGCGACATCTAGCGATGACACCCGGTGCAAAACCGGCTGGATGCGAGCGTGTGCGGCTACATTTACGAGATGCATTGTCTTCCCTCGCTCCGCTGGTCGCCTCCTGCTCTGGTGGCTGCTTCGGCCGTCAGGAGTGCGTTCGTTCTAGACAAGTGTCTTGACCTCTCTCTGTGCATGAAGGCAGAGGACGAAGTGGGAGTGTCGCAAGCTGTGGCCGGAAGTACAGCCTTGCAAACCCTGCCGGTAAATGCACCGGTCAAGGGCCACTTATTAAGTGTGGTACAGAGTGATGACACCTGTCGTAACGCGTACAGTCAAGGCAACGAAAAGGATGGGGTCTAACTATTAGGCGCCACTAAAGACCCTCCGTACCCGCTTCCGCAGGGAGCCATAGAGTGAGCGCCATCTTGCGTCTACAGGTTTGACATATGGCGTTCTATATATAAGATGACGTATGAGAGAAAGAGAGCAACAGAAATAAAGAAAAGCGCACATACAAATCCCAAGAAACACGCGAAGAACGCTAATACGCCGACTGTAGCGGTAATTAACGCGTTCACTGCGGCTGCTCTTTCTGAAGTCGCGATTCCAGTGCGGGAGGACCCGCCGGTGGGTCACTTCTCATGTTGTTCTGGTGCGTCGTGCTGCACTGGCGAGTTACCAGGAAGTTGCGCTTCTTTGAAAATACGTCAAGGTGCAGCCACATGGCGTCCCGACGCATCGGACCAGAAACCACGAGAGTTTGCTGTTTTCGTTTACTTCTGTAGCAAAGATGTTCGCCGCACTGCAGAAAGCCCTGCACAGCCGCACAACTGTCGTGACCCACAGCGAACGCGGTAATAGAATCGCATCGAAGAACGCGACGTATAGATGTGGCAACGTGTCGCCACGCGGTACGAGGACGTCCCGCAGCGGAAGATGTGTGAAGTGACGCATGTTCAAACAGCAATGGTAAACAATGCTTCATGTTCCAATGCATAGGCAAACGCAAATCGCATGGTCCACTCATGTTGTACAAGAATAAGTCAGCTTTTCAAGTTTTATCGAGGTGGTACATCGCACTACGTAGAAGCCTACACCGAATCGCTCGCAGCACTTTTGCAGTGGCTTGACAATTGTACAGTGCAGAAAATGAATACGCCCACTTCACACGGGCTTGTTGTTGACATCGTTGGAACAAGGAATGCTTCTAAGGCTTCTGAGCCTTAGTTGGGTGACGCTAACCAATAACAAAGTCACGAGAAGGAACAAAGAAAAAACGAACGAAAGGACACCTCCAGGCAGTTCTAGCGCAATTTCTTTCAAGCAACATAGCCAAGTACATCGACGTCCAATCGATGAGCCGAAAACGCGAGTAGAGGTCACGTATTCAACTGCATCGTATCAATGTCGCCGCCACTGCCGCGGTTTTAAAATTTCCGCGCTGTAAATGAAGCAAGTTTGAGAGAGAGAGAGAGAGAGAGAGAGAGAGAGAGAGAGAGAGAGAGAAACCCCTGGTGCTATGCAGAACTCTATAGAGGAAAATATGCAATATCGCTTACCTGTTCTTGCGAGTCCGCTGGTTGCATACAATTGCGGCCCAGAAACGCATATACGTGGGCGACGCGTTCACTGTGAGGGCGCTCGAATGGAGGCTGCAGGACTGACATGCGCGCGAGGTCTACCGTTCTCGTTTTACATAAGCCTTCGCCTCGGCGGGACGCGTATTACGCCAAACCGCGCCGTCCTCGACACCGCACCCTTTCGTGTTCTGCCCCTGCCTTGCCCAATGAACGAGCGAACAAACAGAGACAAAGGCGAAGGTAAACCCGAGCGCCCGCTGATCGGCCACCGGCCTCGGCTGTCACTCCACAGAAGCGACCCGACAACACGAGAAACACGCACACACACACTCGCAAAAAAAAACAAAGAAAAAAAACACGGGCAGCGCGGTTGGGAACCAGCGCAACGTGTGACACAATATAAGCCCAGAAACCGAGAACTATACAGTGCGCCGAAAGGCAAAGGGGCCGCGCGTTGGTCGCTTGAGGGATTCTTGTTAGTGCTTGTGCAGTGATGCCTCAGGTAAGGCGGCCGGCGGTGTTTGTGTGTGTGTGTGCGTGTAAGATGGGGTAGGGGGGGGGGCAGGTTGCGTGCGTGTCTGGCGACGGCGTTTGCTCCATCTGCACGCAGACGGGCGTGAACTTTGCAGGTCCGGTCCTCCTGACGGGCACACAGAAGCGGCAGGAGGTCAGACGGGAGACCTAATGTGAACGAGGTGACGGGACGACAGGGTAATAATAGGAGCAGCCTTGGGGCAGACGCTCCGTAGGTATACCGCGCCGAGTTGACCTCTGGATCGCGGCCGCCGACGCCTGATCGCGTCGAGGTCACGCGGGCGCAGACACGACGACGGCTGCCACTCACGCGAGAACGACGTGAAAATAAGAATGAGCTGTCGACGGCTTTTGTCGAGTCGCTGATGAGCCTGCGCGGTATACGTTTATAGGACAGCGCATATCGTGGTCGACGTAATGGATTTCCCTTCTTCTTCTTGCCTAGCTCTCTCCGTTAGGCGTGTGTCGTTCACAATCACTTTAGAATCAAGGACTGTCGTGACTGCATCGGTGCAGGTTGGCTATAAATACGTCCGCAGCAGAACCCCTTCGCCTCTCACCCCCTTCATGTCTCCGTATTGTTCGAGCGTCATTCGCATCTCTGATAATGCGCGTCCGTGGGCGGTTGAGCGCGACGCCGTCCTCCTTGCGGCCGCTGAGACCTCTGAACGAGACGACGTGATGACACGACTATGAAAGAGTCAGCGCTTAAGCTTAAATGCCAGAGAACGCTGCTTTCTTTTGTTGATGTGCAGAAGGACGGACGTTTTCCTTCATGTGCTTTGCTGTTTCTGTGTACAACGAATCAAGCACACACGCATGCACACGCGAAGGCGCGCGCGTACAAGTATACACTCATTCACTGACTCACTCACTCAATGGTGAATACCCCACTTTCACCTTTTTTATTTTATTAGTTCAATCTACTATGAGCTTTAATGTGCAAGGCTCTCTTCACTACCCGGTGACGCTGCCTGAAATATTAAAATAAGAACATAACGCTTTAGTATTCAGGCTATAGTACTAGGCGATATCTTCGCTATATATGTTAGCACCAGTGTGCTCAAGGAGGCGTTTTTATCTTTCTGTTTCTGAGGAACTGTGTGCGTATACCACGCCGTTTTACGTAGACTGGTTTGAGGGAAACGGCTAGTAAACGTCTAGTAAACGTCAAGTCTATCTAATTCTTTGATTGGGCGCTGGCAAACGCCTATGGTTTTTCCGTTGGTCTCATCTTTCGCACCTTCGAAGCGTGACGCCTGTAACGCCGCGCTGCCGGCGTTCCTACATAATCGCGCCAGCATTATGAGACGCCTGGTAATTCTGCAGGGTGATGTTCCTTCTGCGCATCAGCTGATGACTCGCGTGCTGCGACGCGTCATGCGAAGCCTCCGCGTATTGTCAGAACACCATTTGAGCAACTAGATGCGCAATGCTAAACCATGCTATTGCTTGCAATGCTTCGCCTTCGGGTGAAACTGCGCAGTTTTCTGTTGCCTTCCCCATTATGATAGCAAGCAGGTTAGAACGTTATGTACAGCCAACACTGTCTGTGCTGTGCCGCTTGCATAATTTGCACCGAGTAAACTACAGGGGAATGCGAAGTGTGCGCAAAGTTTAGGCTGTCGTCACGTGCTCTTGATTAATCATATGTAGTTGCGTTTGTGCTGCGGCGTGCGCTCTTTAATCTTCTTTGCCCCTCCAGTAATGAGGGCGCAGACGTTCCCGCAATAACTTCGTGAAGACTGGTGCTCTGCTCCTTCCTTTGTTTCTTCGGCGCAAACTTTTGTACGTCCATGAAGGATCGATTGGAAGGGCCTGGCGCGCCTGGTCAAAGTACGAAAACCAATCTTTTAGGCTTCATGCAGCTCATCAAACAGACCTTTCTTGGGAAACCTCACTAACATCCCCCGTTGTTCTCAGTAGGCTGCCTCCGCGGGCATTACGAAACGGTATACAGATGCAGCCAACTGGTATACAGTGCTTTATCCCCCGTGGTGGAGCTGCTCTGCAAACGAGTCAACAGCTGTTGAACACGTTGCTAACGTGAACTTTAGCGAGCTGATCATGGAGGGTTTGAGCACCGCGAGTTTACACAGCGCTTACGAAAGCGCTGCGTAAACAAGTTTTGCGCTTACCCCAATCCCCGTCCTCATCTCCAGCACTATAGGTCGATTACCATAACAACGAGCTACCAGCGCATCCGCGTCATATGTTGGCATTCTACAGCAGTTGTTGGTTGTTATGTCAACAGTTCTCTTCGTTAGGTTGGCGTGTTCTGGAAAGAAGCGCGTTCGGATCATTATCATCGTGGATGAATCGATAGTGGAACGTGAGCTTCATTAAATAAATCTACGCCGGGCGCCCGTCGTAAGAGGGCTGCGCGCGGAGACTATGTGACGTAGACCGTTGGGTTCATTGTGACCACACAATGAAGGTGCTCACTTGTCGTCCCAGACTACTTTGGTTGATTTATTTCTTTGTTTAATTGACGGTATTGTAAGCGTTGTCTACTCGTGCCGGCGGCTTTTCCAGAAATGACTGTTTAACAAGGAGATGGACATAACCTGACATATGGAGCTAGGTACATAGAGTGTACACAGATGCAGGCAGGCTTTATTTATATACTGAAGATATTATGACGAACGCGGTGTTTGTTCTCTGGCGCAAGGGATTGCAAGTACTATTTTTAAGCATGTGGAGGCTTGGGAAACGAACGGTTATATCGCTCCCTGATCTCCAGTCTCGACCGCTGTGTCTGGCAGTGCTTTCACCCCGATTCATGTACGGCAATTGAATCACGATTCATGCATGGATATCGAATATTTCGGCCTCTGAAATGGTGTCGGCAGTCAGTAAAGCGGCGGGAAAGTGATCTCGGGTCGCGGCTTTAGCATAGTATCACCAAGGCAGTCCGTACGGACTCAACAGCTACTTTTGCATCGTTGATCATGATCTCAATATATATCACGTAAAGTACCAATACTTCGACTTGGCCAGGTATTAAAACATAAATTTCAGTATCTTACGTGCGAAAACCCCGATCTGAATATGATGCATGTCGTAGTAGGCTGACTTCGACTTAATTTTGACACACACACACACACACACACACACACACGCACACACACGCACACGCACACACACACACACACACACACACACACACACACACACACACACACACACACACACACACACCGGCGAGGCCGTAGCCCAATTGGTAGTTGAACGCACGCGTTACAATTTATATATTCCCACAATACCACGTCTACAGCAGATGAACTTGCGGCTCATCAAGGTGCACTCAATTGCATGCTCCAGCAGCCACCGAATCGTTTGGCCATTTTCTGCGGTACCAAAGCAGCTTTGCAAACTCTGCAGTTCGCGCTACGTCATAGGTTACACGAGCAGCTAGTGTACGAGATAAGACACGCTCATCAGCACACGCCCGAGAAAGGACACGACATTGTGTTTCAGTGGTTGCCGAGCCATTGCGGAATTGTCGGCAATAGTGCAGATGAAGCTGCATGTTCGGCTCATCAAAGACGTCAACGAGTTCCTACATACCACTCTCAAGAACGGTTGCTGAGCGGCAATTTCACTCACTTGCTCGCCACATCACACTTCTACGATATAATTCACCGGGTTTCCCCAAATCACGCTTGCACTCTCTCGGTCCTAACTTGCGACTTCCCCTCCCACCTGGACTCTTCCGTCGCGAAACAACCATACCGTGACCCGTGTGGTTGGGCGTCGCATTGACCAATGCCTATTCATTCCTAGTGGGGATAGCCAACAGTGACGCGTGCAATTTGTGCGGGTACGATGAGACTCTGGAGAACACTCTGTATCCTTTCCTTTGCCACCCAACGACGTAGTCTACAAGCTAAACTCAACCTGCTAGATAATAGAGCGCTCTCGGACGAAAAGATTCTTGGAACGCATGGCCTATGCATTCTTGCATGCAAAAGCTCCCTCCTGCACTTCGCGAAGGATACTGAGTTGTACGGACGCTTGTGACAGCGGATATTCCTCTGCGACTGACTGTGACTGACTGACTCAATTACTTTTCTTTTCTTTCACTTCCTATTAATTCTACCCTTTTCCACCTGCCCAAGAGTAGGATAGCCAACCTGTCACGTCCTTTGTTAGCCTCCCTACCTTTCCCTACCCGCCGTGGTTGCTCAGTGGCTATGGTGTTGGGCTGCTGAGCACGAGGTCGCGGGATCGAATCCCGGCCACGGCGGCCGCATTTCGATGGGGGCGAAATGCGAAAACACCCGTGTGCTTAGATTTAGGTGCACGTTAAAGAACCCCAGGTGGTCAAAATTTCCGGAGTCCCCCACTACGGCGTGCCTCATAATCAGAAAGTGGTTTTGGCACGTAAAACCCCAAATATTATATTATTATTATTACCTTTCCCTCTTAGTTTCTCTCTCTTACCCCGCAACGTTATACACGCTACGTTACTTAAACGTTGTGGCGGAGCCGCGCGACAGGGTTACATGTTGCAAAAAGTGTCTTACGACGCCGACGCTGGTTTCGACTCCTCGTCGCAGGAAGCATTCATATTCCCGAGGCGAAATATGAGAACGGCGGCACATTTGCATGGTCCCATATGCGCCTCCCACTGCTGCTTCTCGCGCGCAGTGTTTTCAAGGAAGTCCGCGAAACGCGCAAGGGTGCGAGCGTGAGCGGGGCCGGTCGCCCGTCATGAATCGGGCCGTCAAACGCTCGCCGCCGACGTCGAGCCAGAAGGAAACGAACGCCGTGGGCGAGGAATACTAGCGCGCGTGAAGGCAGTGCTCGAACTACACACTTTGCGGTCGTGCTGTGCAGCACGACCGCTCAGCAGACGTTGTTGAGCTCTGAGCAGACGGTCGTCTGCTCTGAGTAGCACGTCTGCACAGAGCAGACGTGCTGCTGCCCACCCGCCGCAAATCGCGCGATATACGCACACGCGAACTCACGCCGAAGTCGCGGGCTTGGCGGCGTCGGGCTTGTTCCACTGCCGGATCGAAATTTTATTCTCAGGCGCCGCGCTGCATGCACGTATGTATACGTAATGCACGTAAGTGTACGCACAGTGGCGTCGTATATTAATGCGCGTGCCCCCTGCTGCATAAACCAAAGCGTCGTCGGGCCAAAATTCGTAGCGCGACTGAGAAAGGGCGTGTCACGTGCTCGCGGGCTCTTTGCGACGACGGATTAGCATAGAGCGAGCTTTCCGCCAACACCACCCTGCCTGCTAAGAGATCTGTCACGCGTTCGCGGCAAGGACACATGCCCCCTCCCTCCACCCCTCCTTTCGGTACAGGTTGCACTGCTCGTGTTTCTGCCAATATGTCTTCTACTTCTTCTTTATTTTTATGTTCGCTTTTTTTTTCTTTCATATTGAATACGACATGCATTCCGCACCTATATATCCATGAACCCACGTAAGCGTTCGACTGTGGCCATACTCTCTCTAACGTCTTCTCCGTAAATGATGCAGCATATTTTGAGACAATAACTTTTCGAAAAAGAAAAAAGACATTACCGTATTTTATTGGTAACGGGTCGGAACGCAAACATGTCAGCAATGCGAAAGCGAGTTCGTAATGCGTTCTCAAAGAACCAAAAGGAAAGTTAACATCAACGTTGCTTCTTAGAGCTTTCGCAATCCACGTTAAGAGTGTCGTCGCCCCCCCTTTAAGCTTTTCGTAGTTTCACGAGACCAAAAATTAAGGGCAACATTTAATTAGCATTTTTGACATAAAAGATAGATAGATAGATAGATAGATAGATAGATAGATAGATAGATAGATAGATAGATAGATAGATAGATAGATAGATAGATAGATAGATAGATAGATAGATAGATAGATAGATAGATAGATAGATAGATAGATAGATAGATAGATAGATAGATAGATAGATAGATAAACTGAATCCTCCCCGTGGTATAAAGTGAAGTTTTTGAATCGCGGGAAGTAGAAATGACGCCTCGATTTCGACAGTAGAGAAACTCTCTTCCACGCCTACTCTCAAAACACGCCCGGCAAAGCGATTCTGCGCGCGTGTCGTTCGGTTTTTCGCGAAGCTGTCTAGCGTACACAGGCAGCGAAACGCACATTCCGACACAACAGCCGCTGTCGCTGGCTTCATCAAGCTTCTACGAGCACGCGTGTACCTCGCGTACATATATAGTCGCGCACGATTTAACAAAAGGCAAGGCTACGCCAGCCACCGCCTTTCTTTCTCCAATTTCCCCGACGTCGACCACGGATGACGGGGGATATAAAAGAGTGAACTGAGAAACGGATGGCGGAGATACGATGATGGTTTCAGCACGCTCGTTTCTCCTTCGAATCGCTGCGTACCTTCGCATACGCTGGCCCACCAGCTCCACGAAAAAAAAAGAAAGAAAGAAAGAGAGAATCCTGAGCCAAAAAGCTGTTTTATTATGATTGTTATTTTCGTTGCAGCCGCATTGTGGTCGGAAAGAGAATCGAAAACAGTCGACTAACGATCGTGATTTGCCTGCAAAGCCTTCTGGCTCGTCAGCCAGACCATTAACGCCGGCTCTGTAGTCACGACTTCTTTCTTATTCTTTTTTTCCCCCTTGGTTCTGATTGCGCAGGGTTACAAGTTGCGCGCCCTCGGAAAAGCCGTTGCACACCTGATGTGGGCGCACGCTGCATTTTCCCGGGCTGCGAAACTCTGCACAATGCCGGAAGGCCAGATAAGCCGCTTGGATTTTTCCATCGCACTGAACTGGGAAGCGAGGTAGACCTCAGTTCGGTTTGTGCTGATCAGTCGGTTGTAACTTTATTGCGACATGACTAAGGCATGCCTATATGCTACGCGCAAGCATTATAGGCAGGCCTGATGCGGCTCTTACCGCAGGCCAAAGAGCCCCGAGTATAACCTAATCCGCGTGCATGCTCGTTTCATATGCGTATAGCCTTACTCAGCACAACGATATTTTGAAAGCATTCGGGTGTGGCGTCTTTCGTAATTTGTTAGTCATAACCCATACGGCGATGTTAGTGTGTGCACACAATCCCTGCCTAGCTTCCTCTCCCTCTTTGCTTCTATTCCTCTGTTCCCTTCCCTCAGCGCGATATATACATGCAGTATATAAGGCGCTTCTTCTGGCTAACATTAATGCATCCCTCTTTCTTTCCTCTCGGGACGTTAAACCGCATAATCTTTTAAAACAAAGCACACAAAACAACAACATCTAACACTCTTCGCCCAAAACAGCTGCTGAAAAGACTTGCATACCGATTACAGGTCTCTCTTGCACGTGTTGCCGTTGATCTTCATGCTCTTGCTCATCAATCGGCACATCAGGCGCACTTTGGCGCACTTACGCACTTCCTCCGCGCCTCTGTGTTTGCTGCGGCGCCTACGCAGACGTGGTATGGTGGCGCCATCTAGCAGGCACTCGACGAGCGACGGCGGCTGCCTACCGCGATTCGGTGCGCACGTTCGCGCATCTCGGAGGCACCTATGACAGGAAAACTTCACACAGAAGGCTTCGCGAACAAGCAGAAACATCAAGTAGAACTTGCAAGCCTAAAATTGTGTTAGAAGCAGTCTGTCGGAACGGAACGAAAACAAAAACGAAAAAACGAAACAAAACGATGTGTTTGACCGGAACGAGAAGGTATAACCGAAACGCCATATATTATTTCGTTTGGGAGTGATACCGAAATATTTTCGATCGATTTTTGGTTCATTGGGAAAGTCGGCAATCCGAAACAACCGACGACAGGCAACGTCAGAATTGGCGCATATCTCAGGGGTCCGCACAAGCGCTTACCTGAGGCAGGAACAGTGCGAGCGATAGCCGGCCAAGTGCGCCGCTGATCTAAGTCTGCCGCTCGGTGCACTAGCAGGTCGGCATCGTAGCGAAACCCAGTGCTTGCGAGCTGAAGAGCGTATAGTTTCGTTTTCTACGAGTACAAGGCTTTGTTACCGAAGTTTTATCGTTCGCTTATGCTCGTTTAAGTTCGTTCTATCTGAACAGCGCGGTCTCGCATTACGACAAGTACACTCGATGACGTGCTGCTTCTGAGATCAAGCTCAGTGGCGTGACTCAAGGCGCTGAGCATGATCTCAGAATTCGTAATGTACTTATTGAGAAAAATAAATAGTATGTTTTCATCGTTACTTTGCTTGGAAATTTTTTGCATGCGAACGAAAACCGTTATGAACCGTTAGGGATAATTCTTTTTCCTTTTCGTTTCGGAGCAAAACCGGAACGGTACATTTTTCAGCGAAACGAAACTAAAAGCAGAACGAGCGAGATTTCGTTCCGACACCCAGGTGAAAAGATAGAACCGTAAACACTTTCGTTTTCTTGTGTCGGTTGCGTTTGTCCACACATCTCCTTCAGCCCGAAGAAGACAGCGGAGGGCGCGTTAATATACAAAGAAAAAAAAAATAATAAAGTGGGTGCGCAAACTGGTGCCAGCACCCCTGATGTCCTCCCTCCACAGCTTCTGGCAACGGATACAGGCGTTCAGAGCTGCAAGCGTGATTGATGTCTGCCATCTTCGTTTTCTTTTCTTTTCTTTCTTCCTTCCTTCCTTTCTTTTTGCGTGGCTTTTGTGTGAAGGGAAGCACACGCTTGCACAATCTCGCGTAAGTGTCACGTGCGGCGCGCACACACAAGTGCCGTCTGCTTCACAGACGACGATTCGTGCGAGACACGACCACGAGAGCGTACATAGCCACGCGGATTCGCACTTGATGACGTAGGCAGCGAAAAGAGCGAGAAAAGCTCAACGTATACGCGCGTCGTTGCCCATTTAGGCTAGCCGTTGTTAATGATGGATCGCCGAGCCGTTAATTGCATAGTTCGTGACAAACACCTACGCGGAAAACTTGTTCGGGGGCTCCTTTCTTTTGACCCACTATGCGTACTTGCTCCTCATTTTAGTGAGAGATTGCGTATACTCCGACCTGCGTGCTTAGTGAGAAAGAGTTCGAAGACGCAAGAACAAGCCGGAATGCAAAGGGGCTATATAGGCCAGTAAGAGAAAACGTTACGCAAAAAAAAAATACAACAACGGGAGCATTCAACTCCCTGTTTTTTGTTTTGTTTTTTTGTATGATACGTCTCACCCCCACCGATGTAGCGAGGCGCAGCCACCTCTATCAACGGGTGCCATAGCATGTCCAAACGCGCACTTATTAAGAAAACACGCGAGACTGAACGATGTAAAAAAATTTAAAAATAAATGAAGGAAAAACGACCGAAATATAGACGAGAGTACTTGAGCAAAGTGTGACACGAACGAATGAAGTGTCGCGCTTACCCGCCGACCGAGCCGCCGCGACAGTGACCTCGCAAGCCGCGCCCCTCGGCGATCAAAGGCAACGCGAGCAGGTCGTTCCCCTCCACTCAACAATTTGTAAAAAGACAGCGCGCGCGTGCGCGGATTAAGCGGACGTGACGTCGAGAAATGTGAAGTGCACCGAGTCTGAGGACGCACATCAAATACGCGAGCAAATTATAGCGCATAACGCGACCCATTGTATATATACATTGGACGCAACGGCCCGCATCCGCGCCCGTGCCGCCCATTTAGTATCGGTCGCAGCCTGCTTCGGGTCAAACAGAGCGCGCACGGTCAAAGCCACCTCGGTACTTAAGTGGAGGGACGCTCAAGTTAACTCGCGACGCAAACGGTCCACGGTTAGGCCTACACGTCGTATGCACCGCACGCTCTGGATACATAAATAAGTCCCGACTGCTACATGTTTTATGGCGGCCATCAGTTTAACACCAGCCATCTGCGCCATATTCAACGGCTGTTGGTGGAAATCTTTTTGGTTTGAATCTATGGGCACTGTGACGTTGATACATCACGCACAGCAATAGTGAAACAAAGAATAGAGAGGGAGAGAAAGAAAAAACAAGCTCCAAATCTCCATAGCGGGTTCTCAGGAGGTTATAAAGAAAGCTATGCGGGACTCGTATACACACTGGAAGTTGGACACTGCGGGGAGTCGACGTACGATGACCTTGCTCCAATACATACCGAGGGAGTTCTGACATTCCATCGGGCTCCCCCGCACCGCTACGCTGTGTGTGTACATGAAAGAGCGATCTGTATACAGAGAGCAGGGTAGAATAGGGTAGCGATGGCGGGACGCTGGTCATCGTCGATGGGACGCGTCACGTGAGCGCTCTTCGACTCCGCCCCGCGTCTCTATTTCTGGGAGCATGCACCGCAGTGAAAGGAACAGCTCGGGTGCTCGTGCGACACGAGCCCGGCGACTGAAGCGAACGTGACGGTGTAAGAGCGGGTCGGGTGTTGCGCAACGTATACGTGGTGGGTTTGTCGATCGCGTACAAACTACAAAATGTGCACAACCGATCGAAGCACTGTGTGTACACGCAAGCACATTGCCAGTTGCAGCGTCACTTCTAATTTGTTCACCTCGCGACGTAGAAGTTGGAGGAAACGATGGAAGCCGGGAAAGAAAGAAAGAAACAAAGAAAGAAAGCGGCAGCTATGTATAGCGGTTATATAAATAAACAGAGACTTTATACAGCGACCACGTTTTTTCCTTGATGTTCTATGTTTATCGTGCGGTGCTGACAGAAAGGCGCCATCGCGTATTATAATTACAGTCACCCGCGTTAGCGACAGTGTCGACTGGGAATTAGTTATCTTGGACAGCTAAGTTGACACGTAATGTGACCGCGGGTTTAACTTTAGCGGGGTTAGTTTAGCGTACATCTCGAGGATCGGTTGCTTGTGTCATTTCGATTAACTATATACAGGGTAAGAAAAAAATATATAAAGATCGCAAGGGACGCACGATTAACTGGTCTAAAGCTCATAAACCGACAAAGCCCGAAAGTTTATGTCCTTGATATATCCCGGCAGAAAAAATAATGATAAAAAATAGACACAACAACAACAACAACAACAACAAAAAGCACACTCATCCTCCTAGGGAATGCTACATTAAATCAAGAATAGCAGTATCGGCGATCATAATAATCTCCGTAAGTCGAACGACGATAGGAAAAAAAATTCTTATACAACCATCGTCTATAGATTAGAAAAAGAAAATGCAAAAGTAAATTGAGTCAACAGTTTTCTACGTTAGGCGAGACAAAAATGCTACAGGGAGTAGCAACTATAGAGTAACGAGGCGTGACTTCATTACTTATTTTGTCTTCTCGGGGTTTACGCAGCGTGAAGAAACAACGCTGTGACACGTACGTCGAGGACCACACAAATGTATTGGCTTAAGATGAGGTTATAGCAAAAAGTCAGTTGATTATAGTTTTCTGCTACTCTCTTTCATCTGTAAATGAAAGAGAAAGTAAAACAAAAATAGAATAAGAACAGAGCCAAAAGTAAAACGGAGCAGCAGGTTCGGCTCGAATACAAAGAGGAAAAAGAACACGTATATATATATATATATATATATATATATATATATATATATACGGACGGGTTACATTGAACATAGAGGTCAAAGGAAAGTGTATATTGTGCGCGTGGATACCATAAAACATGCCTGTTGACGTTTCGTAGATGTTTCGTTCGGTTTCCACAACCTTCAGTAAACTTTCGTTGGAAAAGCTATAGACTTTCACCCAAATTTTTGCAAGGGGTACAGGGAAGCTCTCAAGCAATGGCCTGCGAATTCGGCACATTCAAAGAGTCGTTCCTTGCCGCACGTTTCTAAACCCCCTCCACACCTTGTTTTCTATTTGAATATCTTATCGCCATCGTAATTGGCTCAACCACTTAGCCAAACAGCCCACCAGGACTGAAGACAACAAAAGGCGATTGTTTTATTGTGCTTCGACAGAGAAACAATGCTCTACGTTGCGCGCGTTGTTTGAATACGATAACCTCATAGAGAGAGACGAGAGAGCGTTTCGAGTGGCGGACACCTGGTCATCTTCAGCGCCGAAGTTGTTCTCGCAACTCCTTATCTACGAAAGGGCGGCGGCCTCGAAGCAAGAGCTGTGCTTTGATCGACCGCCCGTACAGCTGAGGAGGAGAAAGTAGTCCCTGCGCTCTTTCTCCCAAAGCAAGCTCGAGCAGCGCGGGCCACAAATCGAGTTCAAGGCTAAGAACAAACAGCCTGCTAAGACGAAGTAGGACGAGGAATGGCTTTGCCGACTGAGAGAGCTCGGCCGGCACACGAAAAGCGCGCCATTGTTTCCTGCAGTTTGCGCAAGAAAAAAAGAAAAACAAAGACAAAAATGAAAAGGAAGACGACACGCGAATGGTCGACGGGCAAATCATGCGCCACGTATGGCTCGTCGCCGCGAAGCAAACGCTGCTGGCTGTAGGCGTTTATCGAAGCACTTATCTCGCGGCGGCCCCGTCCGAACCTTAGCATCACTCGTTCCTTTCGAACGACCGCACGCAGTCCGTGTTTTAGGTTTCGGGCGTCGTTTCAGCGTGGATGTGAGCATCTGGGATTCTTTAGCGCTTACGCAAAGCACTAACGTCATCGTGTCGTTTTTATGCCGCCTAGGGAGCACGACCGTCAGTCAGTGCAGGGGAGTCGATCCCGGAACCTCACGCTCAGCTGCCGAATGCCGCAGCCATAGAGCAACAGAGGCGAGTGCAACACATTTTCAGGCGCAGTGGATCCAAGATTTGGCATCGGACGGAACCACCTAAATAAAACATAAGCCCCTGCGAAGGTTGTGGGATCGTTCCCCACCTGCGGCAAGTTGTTTATTCATCCACTTTGATTTCCATTAGTTTATCGTTTCTTTCATTTATTAAGCACATGTAATTCCCCCTATGTTGTCCTTGGTGTCAGTGTTTGTTGGCTTCTTGTGATATGACTGATAAAAATCGGGCCCCTCGGTTAACCCCCCTTTGTTCTCGTTCATAACCCCCTAGATCCCAGTATTTCTGCTTGTTCCCATTTCGTGTATACCTGTTCAGAAGCAATGGAACGTGGCCCAAATTCACAACACAATTCCCCGGGTTAAGAGTGCATCTTTACTTGGCGGACGAGGCGCGCGAAGGGCGGTGTGCTCACCTTCCAAAACTTCCACCGGAGCGCGCTCAGGGAGGAACCGAGCGTCGTGGCCGATCGCCGCAGCGGCCGAGGAGGAGGCGCAGCCACGGCTTCGGCGGCGCGGACCGCTTCGTCGTCGCCGAACCCGCCGGTGCCGGCTGCGGTGGCCGCCGGCGTCGCGGCGAACACGTAGTGCTCGCCGCGACAGGGACATCCGGGCAGCACGCACTGGCGATCCCAGAAGTACGTCGGAACGCGCAGGCACGGAGACACGTGCAGCACTTCGACGCGTGGTCGCCGCCCGTCCAGGGCGTTTGAGTCTGGGTGGCAAGACACCGCGAACCACATCGCGTGAACGTTTCTTTTTTGGTGGCTGGTCACGACTATACTGCCAGTCGATATATACCAAGGGGCCGAAGAGGGGCGCCCGCTTGAACTTTCGCTGAGCTTTAGCGTTTGAACTTTCGAAAACCAGCGGGTCGAACGAGTCGCCAGAGAAGCGCTCCGCGTTCAGTGAAGTTCGGCGCCGGTCGCTATCGCTTTGTTCACCAAAACTTGCTGGCAGAGCTTGTTGGCTCAGGCCAGCGTTAGACCTCACGCCTACTGGTCATCGTGAAGCCTCTTTAAACCGAACTGAAGTTAGTACAGTAGGTCAGCGTCGAAGTTTTTTTTTTTTCCTTCTTCTTTTATTGCGAGTCGGCGACACGAAATGCCTGCGGGTGGCCACACTTCGACCGGTCTGCACTTACTCGAAGAACGTGGACTTTGAGGAGATCAAACTTCAAAGCTCGGGGCTTCGTAATTTCAACCAACGTAGAAGCTCGAATTGTGACTAACCGAGGGACGCCCCAAGCGCTATGCTAACGAGCAGGAAGTTTAAACAGTGCCGTCCCTTCGGGGAGACTCAAGCTTCTCTATCGTTTCCGCTGCTAAACTTTGAGAGCGGAGTTAGGCTTCCGGAGAACCGTCCGATGTACTCGAGGGTCTAAGCACTTGCAGTCCAGGCTCGGCCATCACCGAATACGGTTCGCGCGCACAGTGGGTTTCAAGGTCTTGCCTGTGTTACTTCCTGGCGGTCTAGGCTGCGCGCTTGCACCTTTGCTGGCTCGAAATATATTCACAAAAGGCTTCCCGTCACAGGAAAGAGCAGCCCCCGGTCAACTTTGAACTTTTCCGTCGATCTCAAGCTCTCCTTCAGCATACGTTATAGCCCTAAGGCGTTGATATGCATACGTAGCACTTCCTCCGGAGGGGCATGGGTGGAGTTCTAGGTCAGGAACGTTCAAGCGTACGCACGAAAGAAAAGAAAGAAAGGGAGGAAGCAACCAAAAAGTCGGCCACGGCTCTTTGTCGAATCAACGAAGCAGCGGCCCTCGGCGGGCAGTCAGTTTTCAAAGGACGGCAAACTGAGCTCGTTTTTTTATACAGGCCAAGCGGCGGAACGAGCCCTCGTGCGGAGCCCGAAATGCGAGACGGCGGCGTGCGTGACACCGGTGCGGGATGTACCGCGAAGCTCGTCGCCGCGTGAACGAGATGGACGCGGCGCGGACAAAAGCAGCACGTCCTCCAAAAGAAGCAGGAAAGAGGTCGCGACGCGACCTAACACTGTGTATAGAAGTGAGGTGTGTCCAAAAAAAAGAGGGCGTGGACTCGATCACTTGCGTATGCAGACAACGTGCTCTTCCTTTGCACTGTTGTTGATGATGATGATGGAACGCCTGTTATGTAACGATACCGCGTGCACGTTTGCTTTTTTGCTCGTATGCCCGAGCCCACAATGAGGGAGGAACAAGAAACTGTGACGTGTACTGCCTACGTTACTGTACGCGCGATTCGAAGATCTTCACTCGCTTTGCCTGTTGGCTAAGCTCAACCGGTGCAACCTTGTATATTGAGGAACACTTGCCTGCACAGCCCTGCCGACATAACAGCACACATATTTCAATCGTGGCCGATGATAACGAATAAGCCATTAGCAACTCACGAGTGACCATTGTCGACGTTGTTGAAATATACACCGAGTGAAATGTTGCGCAACTGTTACACCGGTACTTTGCAAGCACTGCCGAATATAACGAAGTGCAGCGTAGATACTAAACTGTACGTGCCACGGGCGAACAGCTACAGCTACTCAGGTATCCTGTTAAACCAGAATCCCCGGAGAGACGCAACTTGCTCCGAGCCAAGAACCACGAAGGTGCAACAGAGAAACAAGCTGAAGATGACCAACACTCGCAGCCTCCAGCGCAGCGTCAGCCGCGTACGAGTTGTACACAAATACGGGCGCGAGAAGAAAGATTTGAGAAATCATTCGTCAGTGCCATGATCCTTGCTCTTCTCCATCATCGACACGCAAGACGGCATTGGAGCAACCCTTCCTCGGTTCAGCGCTCACGGGCAACTAAAGCCTCTCACCGTCCGATTTTCTCCCAGCGAGCATCATCGCACACTTCGCGCACTTGGCAAGGATTAAGCCGCAACGACGGAACACGAAACACCGGAGGAACGCGTCGAAGACACACACCGAGCGATCACCGTCTTTGGACGCCGAGTACAAGTTCACCGCGCACACACTTTCTTTCGTCCGGCACCGAAAACGCCCGCGCCGCCTCTTAGAAAACAAAAGGGGCGCGGTAGCGTTCCTCGACGATCTCGCCTGCTCCTCGTCGCCGCGTCTCTTCGGCCACACGCTGTCGTCGACGTGCGCCCGTCCGGACGTTGGAGCGCGGCCTGCGGGACGTCGTCGTCGCTGGGTTGGCGTCGAGCGCGACGATGCGTGCGGGGAGCGGAGCTCGTTGCGGGCGCGTACGGCTGGCTGTGTGCACAGTGCGTGCACCGAGATCCACAGAGCCGGGCGGAGGAAGAGGAGGAGGAAGAAGAGGAGGAAGAAGAGGAGGGGTAACCAGCGATGGACGGCAACGCGCGTAAAATAAAACCCGCGAAAGAGAGAAGAGCTCACGGTGGGGACGCGACGACGCAACCAAATAGGCGCGAGGTCGAAAGGACGACACGCCGTCGGCGAGCATGCACGCGGACACCGGGGACGGGACGGCGCCCCTCTCTCTGTTCGCGCGGTCAGCGAGCTCGCGAGCTCGCGACGCTATTCAGCGACACGCAGGGCGACGGTCGCGCGTCCACCGGAAGCCGGGCTCCGCCGAGCGTGACGGCGAGTGGCCGCATGCGGACCGTCCCCCATCGTCGCCCATTGCGGCGCTTGCCGCGTCGACGGCGATGGCGGATCACACGCGACTCGCTCCTCTTTCGGTGCCGCGTAATAGGGGGCAACCCCCCGCGCGCCTTCCGTGTGAACGCGCGGAGGCAGCAGGAGCGCGACGTTCTGCCGAGGGCCTTTCTTTTAGATTCCGCAAAGCTAACTGCAGGATTGGCAGTGTCTTCCTCTCCAGGGCGGTGTAAAAGAGGGAAGCCCGTGATTACATGCACGCTTCGGCTTCTTGCTCTACGAAAAGAGGCCAACAGCCCGCCGAGGCAACTCACTGGCTATAGCTTTCAGCTCTTCGACTCCCAGACATGAATCCCACATTCCCATTGGAACGGTATGCAACACACAGAGAGAAAAACCAAAAGTTAGCGCTTGTGTACGTGTATGTTTAGATGTACATCAACGTCAAAGAAGTACAGATAATCGAAATCAATGCGCAGCCCTATACTAGGGCGTCCCTAGTAGAGGGCTGTGAAATCACATAACTTAATTTCAAAGTGAGCAACCGGTGAAGAGGCGTCGCTCTTCAAAAAAAAAAAAAAAAAAAAAATTTGTGTGCCAAGCAGTCACCACATTTCATTGTATTTCGACAGAAAGTCTATAAAAGACATTAAGAGAAACTCAACAGAAACGCGACAGCATCCATGGAACTACTTCTGTAAGGTAATGCTGCTATGCTGCATTGTCACTTAGTAAAAAAGTAACGTTTGGTCGTTTATTGAAACAACTAAAATAAATAAAGAAAAAGGAATGGAAAGAAATGCACTGTGACCACTGCTAACTGTCTAGAGGGAGAGAGGATAGCAGAGAGGAAAGCAGGCAATTACTTAGGCACGTGCTCGCACTGTTGCGCAATGCGCAGGTGCCACTGACGTTATTTCGCTCTATAAAGAAAGAAAAACACGAAGCAAGAAATGCGAGAGCCAGAAATGTAAGGACGAGCAATGCTTTCGCGAGGACACGACTAACGGTAAAATGAGGCGAGACCTTACAAATTAATGCGAGAAGTCACCTTATAGTACTATATATATATATATAGCTGCAGCAAACGTCCTGGTGTCGGCAGCTCTAATCCTCACTTAATTATTAATTAGCTGGCCGTCAATGTTCTATCGGCTCAGCGATGTGGCTAACTTCGCTCTTATAATGCGCCCGTTAAATTAAACCAAAGCGGACACATAGAGCGTGGTCGTTACGGGACACCGAGAATTTTCAATTAACGAAGGGGACTTTGATCGATGTCTCTGGCCAGCTACAGCCGGGCGTCGCCATCCGTCAGCTCAATGCGGTCGCTCTTGTTATTCAGGACGACCGATGGGTGAAAACTACAGCAATGCGAAAAAAAAGATCACGGTGAACTTTCTCGCGAAAAGAAAAAAAAAACAAACAGAAAAAGACTGCATGATCGAAATTCGGAACGCAGGGAGGAGGAACATAAATTACCCAACTGTGCAGATAAGACCTTGCTCCGTAGTCCCTCCGCAATAAAGAGAGAGAAAGAAAGAGTTTAACGGATTTGATAGTGGCTACTAAACGGTTGCTGTACGGCGGATATTACTGTAACTACGCTAAACGCACATGTTTCGTCACCAAACGCAAATTACGGGAGCCACCCAGCGACAAAAGTGCGCTTAGCAACGTGGCGCGGCGCTCATTCCAAAAGGCAAAAAGCAAAAACAAAAAAGAAGAAGGGGGGGGGAACGAAATAGAAGTTATAGTGCAGAACGCAATGCGAACTTTTCTTTTTATCCGCAGTGCAGACGCGGAACTCCGCTTTATTGAAACATCCTGGTTATGTCGAAAGCTCCGCGAAATGACAGGGCGCTTGCGATCGCACACGGGGCGGCTGACGCGACGCGACGCCATTAATATCTGACGCAACGCGGCAGCGCTAAAACGTTAAACCGCGGTGCGCCGGCACGTGGCGAAACGACCAGCGTCGGGAACGCGAGTCCCCTTCCCGATTCCGTCGTCGTAACGACCTCGAACGAGGAGGACCCATGCAGCAGGACGCCCCGACGCTTCGGTTCGTGGCACGCTGTAATCAATTCGTCATGAACGCAGTCGCGGTTTGCTTTCTCTTTCTTTCGCGAGTGTCGCTTTTGATGGCGCTCCTACCATCCTTAATTCATGGACGTCGCCCACACCGCCCCTAGAGACACGTCTGCTGGCATTCCCAGGCTGCTTTCTGTGCTTACTGTCTGTCTCCCCGCGCTATGCACACTCCTGCGTCATCTGTGTCAGCCGGCCTTGCGCAGATTCGACAGCTGGAGTTCCGGCGGGGCTTCCCATTTTCCAGGTTTCTGCGTACGTCCGCGCGCCCGTCCATTGTACGTACGCATGTGCTTAAGTGCTATGTATGTATGTATGTATGTATGTATGTATGTATGTATGTATGTATGTATGTATGTATGTATGTATGTATGTATGTATGTATGTATGTATGTATGTATGTATGTATGTATGTATGTATGTATGTATGTGTGTGTGTGTGTGTATGTATGTATGTATGTATGTATGTATGTATGTATGTATGTATGTATGTATGTATGTATGTATGTATGTATGTATGTATGTATGTATGTATGTATGTATGTATGTATGTATGTATGTATGTATGTATGTATGTATGTATGTATGTATGTATGTATGTATGTATGCATGTATGTGTGTGTGTGTGTATGTATGTATGCATACATGCATTCGAGGAGGAGGAAGAAGTAAGGAGAGTAGGCGGGGATGTTATCCAGAAATGCCGTCTGATTGGCTACCCTACATACGTATGTATTGGCTGCGTAAGAGAGAGTTAGAACGTGCGTGTGCGTGTACTCGTGCAGTTTGTTCTTTAACGGCCCTTTCCCGTCGCGTGAATCGCCGTTTCGCGTATACTGACGCTCCGCAGATGTTCGCCGACGCAGGACACCGTGGCGGCGTGCTCCCGGCGTGGTTAGCCCTTCTTCCGGGTTTCTCGCGTGCGCCCGTCGATGTACACCGCGCGGAAGCTGCAAGGACCTGGGAAAGTAACACGTGTTGAACGCGTTCGAGCACGGGAGCCCACGTGTGAGTCACGGCGGCAGAAGGTGACCAGAAAACAAAGCTCCGGGATTGATTGCGCTTTGCCAGCGGTGCGACTGGTGATGAACGCGAGCAGAACGCGCAAGCGCGTTCTCTCTGTTCGAGCGCGAAGTCGGTGGGAAACTCGAGCGACGTGCGAGTCTGTCATATCCAGTAGACGAGGAGAGAGGAATGAAGGGATAGGCAGGGAGGTTAGCCAGATGGCAACATTCGATTTGGTATACCCTGCACTCTGGGGAAAGGAAAGGAAAAAAAAAGAGAGGACGAAAGGTAAAGGAAGGGAAAATGCACACTATCGGGAAGACCAAGGACATATATATGTGCGAGATGAAACGATGGCGCTGAAATTTGGTAGTCGTAACACAGAAATAAAAAAAAGGGCGGGGGGGCACTGGTGTATCCGGGAAAAGAAAGCTTTCTCGTTTATACGTCGTCTATATACACCACTCATGATTCATGCTGACTCAATAAAGGTCCCTTCCCCCCTTTTATTTCTTTTTTTGCAGGGAAGTATGAAATTGTATTTTTTAATTGATTGCTAATGACAAAACCAGGAAGTACTTGGAACTGGTGCGCCGGAGGAATGTAGAGAGCCCGAGTTCTTCAGTGACAGCTGCGTTTATGTGTGCGTCCAACAATCCATTAGGCGTTCAGGATTTTTTTCAGTGACAAGAAGTATGTAATAGTGAAGCATACTGCAGGCGACGCCCGTCTCACTCAGCGGCCACCCGGAACACCACGACGCCGTTTAAACCACCCGCCCTCGAAGGTGCATTCCGAAGGCGTGTTACAATTGACCGTCAGTAAATAAACAAGGCAACTGAGAGCGTCGTGTAACTTGAAGTGCCATTGGCGAGTCAGCCGTTACGGCATTTACAAGGAAAACGTATAACTACCTAATTTGCCACTCCCTCCGAACGCCGAACAGATTACCAGACTATTCATTATTTGAAAACATGCACATATACACATATGACAGGAAAGGGAAAGCGACGAGCAGGCTGGCAACTGACACCTGAAGGGGGAGCAACTCCTGCCCACTCTTCAGAAAGGAGGAGACAGAAACACAGAAATGGAAGACAGGAAGAAGGGGAGGAGTGAGGAAAGAAAGAGCAAGATGACAAACGTCAAAGAATAAAGCAGAACACACGCAGTGCAGGTCACGCACAGTAGGGGCCGTTCACTGCAAGTCACGCTGCTAAAGAATGTTAAAACAGGAGAAATGGTGCCTGAGGTCATGGTCATCTGAAAACAGAAATAAGCTGAAAACGTGAACCTAAGTTAGTTAACTTCTAGAAACGTAACGAGTGTGCGATGAGCCTAATCGCGTCGAGACGCATAACCACTGGGGAACACATTCGTTGAGTGTCGTACACCGCGAGCCAAGGAGATGATAGTCCCTCACTAGAGTGGGGTGCGCTGCGCAATTACTAAACCACCGAAATATATATATATATATATATGTATATATATATATATATATATATATATATATATATATATATATATATATATATATATATATATATATATATATAGAGTATAGTAATGACGAAGATAGCACAAACGTTACTGCGGTCGCATTAGCTCCTCAAGTGAGGAAAATAAAGACGAAAGGGTCGGTGTTGCTGCTTTGGCTCGCGCTGTCGCTACGAGGTTTATTGACGGTTAGCGGGTTAACGGGGTCCAGCGCAGAGAGCAGCCGAGCAGTCCCAGCCAAACGACAGCGCGAGCCCAAGCTTAATTTGGTTTGGTTTGGTTTGGTTTGGTTTGGTTTGGTGCCTATATACGGATGTGGCTCAACCCACTACGGGGGATCGGCCATGAATTAGGTGCTATGGGCAATAGGTTTTTTAATTCCAAACAAATAAGAACCGGTTATATATCATGCACTAACTCATTCCAGTCTGCAATACTGCTTACTGATACGAGGCTCTGCAACGACGACAAATTTAAATAAACTAGAGGTTTTACAAAGAGAGCTGTTCGTGCTCTTGAACGCACCCGCTTCAATGATACCACATCTCCATATAAAATCAGGTATAAGTTCCACCAAATCTTCTTTATACGGAAAAGCTGTCACTTTATATGTTCACGTAAATTAAATAAAACTGTGCAAATTTTGAGTCTATTTATTTTCGAACTATCACAGACCGCAACTTTCGTGTGAATAACTATAAACTACCTAAGGTTAGGATTATGGGATGTAAAGCTTGAGGTATGATTCCAAAGCTCCTAAATGAAAAGAAGGAAATGTTAGGCCTAATAAAGCAATCGCCTTCAATAATATTGTATAAAATAAATATGTGTACCCGAACATAGCTCGTTGGTGTGATGTGCGGTTTTCATGCGAACTCCGTGTGTTTTTACGAAGCGAGTTCTAAATGCTTATTCATGCCAGTTTGATCCAATGAATACTGTAGCGTTTTTATATGTAAGACATAGTAAAGTACTATGTCTGTTTTTGTTTCCCGATTCCTATATTTGTTCCCCAATGCGTACTGTTGCAAATCGTGACGTTAAGAACTGAAATAGAAGTACTACAAGTGTGGTTAATTACGTTTCTTTATTATTCGCCCAAAGTGTGTTGCTCATGCTGTTTTTTTATGGTTGCACATCGTGTGCTTGTTTTTCTTAGCTTAAAATGTATAATTTTTTTTCTCGAGCTTGCCTCATGAATTACTTGTTCAAATCCCCCCCCCCCCCTTCTTCTTTTTTCCTTTCCTCCTCATTCTTACGCTGTCCTGATTGCTTCGCTGGAGCGCAGATTGTACAGGGGTCAGGGCCTCGGTCAGGCGCCTACTAGCGCCTTTAACCCTGACCCTTTTGGTTTTCTGTAAGCAAACTGGAAAATTGGTGAATACAAAAAATCGTGCGGCAGTAGGTAAGACGGGAAGAATATTTAAATAGAATTTTGTAATTTAGAAATGATATTAAATGAATACTAATCGTTATAAACTTTCAGGCTGTATTGTTTTAAAATTTGATGTTAATATTTTTGTGTACGTATTGAGGCAAAGCAGCGACACCGACCCTCTGATCTTTATCTTCCTCACTACAGGACCCACGCGACCGCAGTAACACGTGCGCTATCTTCGTCAATCTTCGTCATTACACTATATATATATATATATATATATATATATATATATATATATATATATATATATATATATATATGTTGCTGCAAAATTTGTAACCGCTATAACTAGATTTTTTCACATTAGAAGCTCAGAGACTGCGAGTAATCTGAATGAACGTCATTGCATTTGCGAAGAAATATTCTACGATTAAAATTATTAAACCAAACATGCAATAGCGAAACTGGCACCGATAAATATGACTTCGGTAAGAAAAGACGATATGCTATAATGTTGAGGTCAATGCCGCATTAGAGTTTTTAAGTACTCTTGTTTTCCTAATACAACAGAAGACATGGAATAAGCTGCCAAGTGATCTTGTTCATTCACAGGGTTTTCTAATGGATGTTGGAAATGCCTTCTAAAGAATCATTTGTCATGTGCCGATTGTACACGAGTTGGCGCTTGTATAGTACGCAAAACTGTACGCAACGAATGTTTCTTTTTGTGAGAGCTCATTTATTATTCGTTTTTACATTTATGATTGGTGAATGTCTATTTGATGTTTATTCTTGTTGTATGTATTACTAGTTTAACGTTATGCCAATTTAGGTTGTAACTAAACCCTTCTACGATAATGCCTCATGGGCGATATAGATATGCAAAATAAATAAATAAATAAATAAATAAATAAATAAATAAATAAATAAATAAATAAATAAGTGCTGAACTATTAAATTATCCAACTATCAAGGCATCTAGACGTGTACGTATGCATTAATACGTCGCTAACTTGAAGTAAGCAGATGCAGCGTTTGCAGGAAGAACTATCAGAAGTTGTCCACATCTTACACTGTTTAACAGGCACAGATATGAGTTATTTTTTCGAGGTGCTCCACATGATTCCCTTGCCAGACATTAGTTACTTCATTCCCATTCTGCAGTCCTTCATACACATAAGAGAAGTTTGTTCACTCCATCTAACAAGCAAAGGACTCCGATGATACATCTTCATGAGTATTTAGACTGGCAAGCGGACACCTGTTAACGTCTGAAGCCTGTACGAGCTAGTCAGCGCACCGTTGTCGGAGGACATTATTTTAGGCCCTTGGCCAGATGCTCAATCGAGTTTCAAGGCCACCCAGGCATTACTGAACTTTTTAAAAATTACGGGCCTGGATTGCAGACTTTCAGCATGCCAAATTGCTTGCCATATGTTCTACATCTTCCTTCTATCGTCATTGTCACCCATCATACACCTCTTGCTTCCCTCTTTCTTTCCCTCTTCTTCTTCCTCCAATGACGAGTACTATAGCTGGCTATAGAGGAATATACCTCAGGCCAACCTCTCAGCAGTTTGTATCATTAAACCTCTCTCTCTCTCTCTCTCTCTCTGTATGAGCTATTGATAGCTGGTTTGCAAATGCAGGCGGTACCTCAGTATACCCACGCATGGCAATGAACTGCAACGAGCGTGCACGCTGTCTCACCGCATAGCATAGCGTTCAGCTTCGACGATTCATTGAACAGCGTTGCAAGATTCAATCCAGCTGCTGCGCCTGCCAGTATAGTAATCATGATGTCAGGCGGCCGCGTCCTTGGGTTATCATCCCTCCAAATAACGACGCGGAAATGCTCGGCATGCGCTAAAGCTATTTCTGCTTGCGTTGTATACTGCAGGGCCACGCGTCTTGTGTTCTCCAACTTGTGTGAGAGTTACATATGCGGATGTACGCTAACTCTTTAAGCATCTGCTCGTGCCTTCTGGTGGCTTCCGATCTTGGCCTGCGTCGTCTGCCAACAGACAAGCCAGAGCCAGGGACTCCTGCAGACGTCGATTAATCCTTGCGTCGCAGCGCACTGATTCAGCGCTCTAGACAGAAGTGTGGACGACTTGTACAGGCAAGCCGAATAAAAAAAGTTTCCGATGACCCCACAGCTGGCCCTGTGGTCGCCAGACAGGGGCGCCGCCGCCCACCTCGTGCGAAATACGTGGGTCAACGCCTCGTTTCGCGGCACCGCCTTCGCTCAATTACGGGGAGGCCGCGCCTCGTTCGGCCGTGTGCTATTTGGTCCTTCCGAGTAACGGACGTGACCTAAGCAAGACTGCTTGCTCTGAAGACCTCTTTTAGGCATTAGATGCGGTCTATCGCTGCGCTGAACATGCATGTTCAGTGCAGTTCAGTGCGGTTGCAGTTTCAAGGCATGCCTTGAGACTACAAATCGTGCTTTTCGTGCGAGTGTGAGCGATATGCGCGCTGTCTATACGTGCAGCCAGCGAACTTGTTAACGCGCGCAAAACTTCGTATTACAAAACGTGCGCAGTTCTTAACCTATAGCGCTGGCTCAGACTGTCACGCTCACGACGCGTGAGGCAACACGCAATTTTGGTAACGGTTATGGCGATGGTGATAGTGTCGTTCTATGCATACGTGGACAGAAAAAGACTGCGGCGTTTCCATTCCCCTTCCCCTATACGATCTCATTCCCTACCACCTTATAGCGTTCTTACTTTTGTTTCTCCTTCGTCATCTTCGACGTCGAATGGCCGTAGCCACGTGGCGGCAAGAATAACGAACAAAAAGTAGCGCATACATACTCTAGACTAGACGAGTGCTCGGCAGGAAATCATACGCGAAAGCATACTTTTGACTGAAGCGGCAGCACTACTTTCGTTGCTTCACGGTTTGCATCTAGGCCCGCTTTCTCAAAAAGAGTTCTTACGCCACAAACTGTTCGTAAGATCATGAGCCATCCAATCGTGATGTCGGACACATTATCAGAGAAGGCGGCTGATCAATGGCACGCGGCACGTATAGGAACGAAAAAAACCTCGTGATTTCACCCCTGGTCTATAACCGCATGCGTCCTCAAAAAAAAAAAAAAACATATGAATGGCTTCTCTCACCTTCTCGGTCGTCGTTCTATGTAGCCTATATTCTATTGGCAAATTGTGAAGGTTAGCCGACAAAAAATTTCAACCTTTGCAGTTTTACAGCTTTCGGGACTCTGTACACCGAGGAACAACTGCTGTTTATCTTGAATTTTCGTTCGTCGCTGCCGCTCCACATAAGGTAATTAAACTTCCACTAAGATATCTAAAAGCAATCGAAATGCATGTATAAATAAAAATTGGTAGCAAAAAAATGAGCCATGGCTCAGACAAATTGGTTTCTTCCATGCTTTAACCGCGCTGAGGATTATTCGATGATTTGATGCCCCATTCCTACTTGCCACTTTCTTTTCGCCCTCGACAATGAAAAAGAAAAGGCAAAGCTAGCGACAGCGCTGGAAAGAGTTACCGCAGGGTGCAGAGAGCTGCTACTTCAGGCCGATTATACCGTAGTAGCTACCGTGTCCATACTGCGTCCAGCGTTGTCTGCGTGAAGGCCCACATACGCTCAGCCTTGCTTCGAGGCGAGCAATCTAGCCTCGCGAAATATAACGATTGGACTATGTGTAAGCTCTGTCCGAAAGCGCGGGGAATGCGTCGCCACTAAAGTGAATAAAAATTACAACGTCGTCAAGAGTTTTCTTTGTCGTTGCGACTTGACGTCAAAGAAATGCGCGCACGTGCCGTTTGTATGCGTGTGCATTCGCGCCTGTATGTGCGTTTGTGTTTCGCACGCGCGCGTGCAAGCGTATATGAGTCTTCACGTCAGAAAGCGCGAGAGGGGGGGGGGGTAGAAAAAACTCTGCTCGTATGGGTGGTGTCGGCGGCCGGCTTCCATCCATCACCGCCTGACGTAAACCATTACACAAGGCGCCCTCACGAAGACCGAGGAAGGGGAGGGTGTCTCTAATCGCGCTGCGCGTGCCAAAAGTCGGCGCGCTGGTGGCAGAGATGGACGCGTTACGTGAAGGCATCGCCCTTGAGCAGCCATGCAGGCAGCGCCCCCCTCCGACTCCTTTACTACATAAATGCGCGCTTCGCGCCGCCACCACGAGCGTCTCGCTACGGGACCAACTCCCGGGCGTCCAGAATAAACGGCAGGACGTGTTTGCGCTTCGGCCCACCAAGGATGAGGCGACCTTGGCGAAACTACTCGCTAACTGGGCACAGCCCTGTTTCTTTCCTCTGCAATCTTTTCTGGCCAGGCTGGTTGCCCTATCTCCACTTCCATTGCATCACTTGGGTTTGCTTTGCGCACGTCTCAGCGGTGCGAATGCGTGGGCTGCATGGACTGCAAACTGCATGCAAACTGCATTGCAAACGCTGCATGGACTGCAGGCCTCGTCGACTCACTATGCGTCGTACGATTGTTCGAGCAACGCGCACGCGCGCGCGCGCCACAGTCACACATACGCGGCCTTAATTCGGGGTTAAAACCAACTTTGAGGCGAAAACGAACCATTGCGGCGACACAACACTAGCGATATCGTGTAAGAACTCGCGAAATGAAAGCACAGGAGCGCCCCAACGCGCGATCCGTGGATTTACGACAACGAATTACGTTTACAGCGAATGCATGCGATAAGCTGATGCATTACACATGAGGTGCTAGTCAAGTGACCTCTATATGGGCGACTGGTTTGCTTAAGAATTCATCTCGGGCGAAATGAGATACAGAACCGGGGACATAGGTACGATACCGAGTTAGGGTGCAGGCGGTATTACGATGAAGCGCCTAAGACATTGCAGGTGCCCGATGTGGGGGATGAGCGAAGAATCATGTACTTGTAGGAAGCCTAATGGTAATAACTATAGAGGAACGAAGCGAAGAGTTAACAAAGGCAGAACTGGTAACATGGAGATGACAGCGACAGCGCTTCTTTATTTATTTCATTGCACGAATGAGCATGCGTGGATTACGAAACCTCAGTCAAGGTCTACTTGCGAAAAAGAAACTAACAAAAGAAAAAAAATTACCGACGATTACGTTACTTCCTAATGCGAAATTTGAGCGCAGCAAATAAGCTGTTTCACCTTTTCGATAGATTGAGGCAAAGAAATCGAGCAACACATCTATGCGCTATCACAGAATTTTTTTTTATTTTTCGCACATATTCCTTTAACAAAGACTCCACTAACAGTTCTTGACAGTCATGAAGGAAGCTTTGTGGTAGGAGAAATAGACTGATATATGTTCGACTTGGTACACCAATGCTTGATTCTCAAAGACGAGATCTATACAAGTGCCTCGCGAGGTTGTCACAGCCGTGGGACGCGTTACGAGCGAGAGGAACGGGATGTTCTCCCGCATAAGTGTTAGGAAATTGCTGTTTGTCTTTATGTCAACATTAAAGTCCCCCACTACTAACATCGGTGTGGATCGATGGACGGTTAATGCGAGTTGCAGGAAGTGCACGACGTCTTTCGTGAGGGCGGTAGCGGACTCACGAAAGCGGTATCAGTCGGTCGCTGCTAGCGCTGGGGGGATGAAAGGGGGGCGGAGCTGGTTACGAGGCCGACGATAACGCCGACGACGACGCGAAACCCAGGAACGGACGCCAAAGAGCCATTTGTGTAGCCAGCCCTCCTCCAGTCTCTCCTCCTCCCTTCCATCATCCTCCCTCGCCCGGAGAGCCGACAGCGCTCATGCGCGGCGGCGGAGCAGATTCGTCGGCGAGCTGGTTACGAGGCCGACGACAACGCCGACGACGACGCCGACGACGACGCGAAACCCAGGAACGGACGCCAAAGAGCCATTTGTGTAGCCAGCCCTCCTCCACAGTCTCTCCTCCTCCCTTCCATCATCCTCCCTCGCCCGGAGAGCCGACAGCGCGCATGCGCGGCGCCGGAGCAGCAGACTCGTCGGCGAGCTGGTTACGAGGCCGACGCCGACGACGACAACGCCGACGACGACGACGACGCGAAACCCAGGAACGGACGCCAAAGAGCTGCGCTCTAAAAAAGCCCGGCGGTCATAATTGCTATCTCTCATCCAGATGCAGCAATTCGGCGGGATACTCTCTACCCACGCACACGGTAAGGAATATGGAACACGATAGACTTCGTCCTATACGTCGCCCATCTAAGCCAAAACCACGGGGTTCACTCGCAAATGCGAGCCTCAGCCTCCATTTTTATTTCCTTTTTATGCGAAGCATATTACGAGAGCACAACCCAGCTCCTCAGGCGCGGCGGTGTTGCCGTCAATGACCTTTGACCCCATGCCATACCACGTGACACCGTGACGTCACGACAGCGGAGAAACGGGGCTCCAACTCGCGCCGTCGCTCGCAAGCAGCTGCGCTTGCCTCTGCTAGACATTTTCTAGGTGGCTTTGATCAGACGCGGTGAGCGTCGAGCAACGCAGCGTTCGGCGCGACAACGAAATTTCTAGGTGGCTTTGGCTCAACTCTTGCAAGATGGGCTGGGTGGGAATCGAACCAGGGTCTCCGGAGTGTGAGACGGAGACGCTACCACTGAGCCACGAGTACGATGCTTCAAAGCGGTACAAAAGCGCCTCTAGTGAATGCGGTGTTGCCTTAGAAGCGAGCTGTTCTCGTGCGTCGCTTGCTCAGGCGCACATTTCGTTGCCGCGCCGAACGCTGCGTTGCTCGACGCTCACCGCGTCCAATGCGGGGCGCATAGTCGCTACGCCGTAGCCCATTGTCTTACACCCCTTGGCGGGTCGACGGGAACGCTATCGCGTTCCACTCTTGAAGGCGAAGCAGAGTAACGCATGTGTTGTTTCTTCGTCTAGCCGAAAACAATATAGCCAAGCAACAGCAGTTCACCAGGCTAAACAGTGGTTCAACAACTAAAATAAAGGCTATAGTATGCTTCGCATCCCGGGCTTAACCTTAGCTAAGCCACAGCCATTTTATTTTTTCTTCTCTTTTCTGTCCAATTATCGCGCAAAAGAAAGAACAACGTGCGCCTGCGAACATCGTCACTCGGCTCTGTTTATACGCCATGGGTCCCTGGACAATTGGAGGCGTTCAGGGACGCATCCACTGAAACTGCCGGGCCAGTCTGAGGTCCAACTCAGCGCGGCGGAGGCGACGCCCATCGCAGGCGGCTCGTTGACGTGACAGGAGACAGCGGCTCCATAGAAGAAGATGAGACCGCGCTTAGAAAACATCGCACGTAACCAACAGTGAGAAATGGAGAGATGGAGAGAGAGAGAGAGAGATAGAGAGGGAGAGAGAGAGAGAGATAGAGAGGGAGAGAGAGGCGGGGAGCAGGCATGAAGGGCAGCGTGAGAGGAATATTAAAAGAAGCAATATAAGAGGAGGCAAGGCACCCTTGTGTGCGTGTGCGTACGTGTGTTCATCTTATATGTGCTGTTGCGTGCGTGGTTTTCATATAGTGTTCGTGCTCTCTCTCTCTCTTTCTCTCTCTCTCTCTTTCTCTCTCTCTCTGCATTTCCACGCGTCTATTCGTGTTTGTGACACTGTGCGACACTTCAGCGCGTGTGTACTCTAGCTCGTGTGCCTGAGGCACGCGTGTTTCTGTTTGCGTGTGTGCGTTTGCCTGGCACGGACAGTTTGGTGACGCGGCATGCAGGAGCCAGCGAGCGCGCGTGCCCAATTTAACGCGCCATCACCGCCAAACACCACCACGACCACGGTCGCTGCCATCGCCATCATCTCGTCTCTCCTTTTCGCGGGTCCGCGCGCCCGACGCAGGAAAGGAGCGTGTGCGACCACGCTCTGATTGGACGCGGCTGCTCTTGTATATGTATATATATATATATATATATATATATATATATACAAGAGCACCCTGTATATATACATACACGCGGCGCTACGCACATCGGATGCGGTATGCGTGCGTACTGGCGATGAGCGGTGCGACCCCGATGGCAAACGACGCGATGGGTTCCGTGTCCTTTCGCTTCCTGGATACACCGCGGTTCGTTCGTACAAATACACGTCGTATTCGCGGAAGCCAGCCTCTGTTTTAATATTTTTATTTTTCTGGCGCGTCGCCTTCCGCTAGCTCCGCGCTCCCTGGGAGAAAACTGCAAGCGTGTTTCTGGAAGCGTTCTCGCAAACTCGGCGAGATATATCTCTCAGTCGAAAACAGTGCGCCCTGGTTGGAGCCTCCTACGCCCACCTTCTCGGTTCATCTTCTTTCTTTTCTAATTTTCTCACTCGTTCTTGCTTGTTCGTTACGCTCAGCGCACAGATTAGCCATACCTTCCGCCACTATTTTTTCTTTCTCTTCTTTTCATTTCGTTTCATCTTTCCGCTTCCTTGGAATCTTTCCCGCCTGAGCTTGTGTGTCCCGTGTGTTTGTGTGTGTTCGTTCGTGCGCGCGTGTGTGTATGTTTACCCCCGATTCGGTCTCAATCGCTGAACCGTGAACATCTCTCTCTCTCTCTCTCTCTCGTCGTGCGTTTGCCCAGGGCACGCTTCTCCAGCACGAAAATACAGCTATACATGCAAACCGAGACCCGCAGTCTGCATTGTTGGTTCCGCTGTGATGTCGTATCACGCCCGCCGAGAAGTCCATAAAAGACGCAGTCATTGTGTGTGTGTGTGTCTTTTGATTTCCTTCTAGTACGGCGTGCAGCACTTGGCCTTTCTTGCTTTGTTACGCCCCAAAATAAATTGCTTCGCGGTCAGATAGTCCCTGGATTTCGCGGCCAGCGCAAGCCCTCTCGCCTATTTGCGTGCTTTAACCATTAATCTTGGCAGTTTAGTTATATGTCGCTGGGCGGCCGCCCCGACAATACGGGATTATTTGACGAGCACTGTAGTTTATCTTAGAGCTTGTTTCATTCGTAGTAAAGGCCGTTCGAGAAACACAGACGTGCCATTGTTGCTAGATATACTCCTTAGCGATATTATCTGAAAGGGTTCCTCCCTTTCTCTCGTTTTTTTTTTGTTTAAGAAACAGTCTTGCGGTCAACCACTATTCCATTATGTGACTGGCGAGACACTCTTGGCGTTCTTTGAACTCGGGTGCTGAAGGTAAGGTCAGCGAGATTACATCAACGCTTCACGATTGTTGCCTGGCCCCATGACACATTTACTCTGCCATTGGTTGGAGGAGGTAGACACCAACGCTACGCCAACCACGCCCTCATCATTTGTTGCTGTCTTCATTTCTGCCTCAATTACCTACTACAGGACTAGCGAGAGAGAAAGAGAGAGAGATTGAGAAAAGTGTTAGCAGCCTACACTATACTAAGCTTTTCTTGTTTCTTCTTGGACGACGACGAAGTGCTTCTCCTGTAGAACGCCCCTCTTTCTGTCTCCCGAGTTTTTTGTGATGCTTAGTGTATTCCGGGTAGCATCGCCGTCCTGCGGATCGAATGCAAAATTAGGACTGGATGCATGGACTTCGAGGCGGCCCGTGGGGAGCTCTCTGGACTTGCGTTCTATGACATTGCCCTTAATTGTAATACATTGCAAAGTCTGGCATTGCGCTGATCACCCCCCACATTCAACACACACACACACACACACACACACACACACACACACACACACACACACACACACACACACACACACACACACACACACACACACACACACACGCACGCACGCACGCACGCACGCACACACACGCACACAACGTTGTTGCTGTTATGCTCATTTCTGGCGTTGTCGCGTTAAATATGCTCGAATGCCCACCCTCGTCATTATTAATACATTTACAGATGTTCTGTGAATAGGATATTACAAAATGTGAAACCGTCCGGGAATCATTATAACAGGCCTGATCACCTAGCGCTGATAAAATGCTCATGGAGCGTGTGCTTCTATCTGATTTTGCTGAACATAATAATGAAAGTTACGCAGACTTTTATGCGCATTACATCTTCGCTTGCGTTAATCTAGGTAAATTTTAGTGTGTTCCAGTATTCATATATTGTGAGGCACATATCTCACTGATATTGAAGCGTGAAGGCGCCAGCCATGCGCAAACCACCTCGAGTATGGGTTATTTAATTTGACACGAGGTAACAAGTACGCATGGTTTGCTACCTGTCTGGTTCGCTCGCAGATCAGCGTTGCCATTTTGTTTCCCCCCCTAATTCCTCAGTTAAGTATTCATTTAGTTGATTTACTTATAGCACGTTATTGGGTTTCGTGAGTAAGAAAGGCAAATCAGAAATTGCCATCTGTCGGGGGCACCGCAACACTCTTGCTCGCTACGTATGGATAACTGAACAATACTGCAGCGGAACGCGGAAATCATCAGCTCTCGGCGTCGCTAGGTTGTCTCGGTGGTGGATATCGGTATAGCCAGGGCATGCTCAGTTTACCTCTCCGGTATCACGGTAATACGCCATAACGGTAATGCGACATATGCTCACGGCGAAAACGATAGCACGCGCGAGGCACACAGTGAGGCACGCGGGTGACCGCATTCACATATATATACACTCGGACGGACAGGAGGCCGATTTCAGCGGGATGTGCGTCGCGTCTCCGTTACGCCCAGAGTCGACCCATAGAGGCCGGAAATCAGCGCCGGATGCAGGGCCGGACGAGGAACTGCTTTTTGTCGTAGCAGCAGCAGCAACAACAGCAGCAGCAGTAGCGTATAGCCGCCACGCGTGCGGTCGTTCCGGTCGTGCGCTGAGAGAGAAGTGATGGACCTCCGTACACGACCCGCGGGCGATGCGTAGCTCGTGCCGTGTACACCCGACGTCTGGGAGCCCGCCGGTCTGCGTTATAAGTAGGTCGCCGCAGTCAGACAGACGACGGACTGATGGGCCGCGGACACATGTGGCGGCGGCAGCGGGAGCGTCCTTCCCATCTTCCTCCACCAATATATATATAGAAAGAGAACTGTACCCACAGCGTGTACGCCTGCGGCGTCCAACTATAATCGATGCGGCATGCTCCAATCGTTGCTCCGATCATTGCTCTCGCGCCCCGAAGCGTTCGATGATGGACGGGAGGAAAAAGTGATCGCGCCGTTGGTTTTTACAATGAGCCCCTCTTCGAACCTTCTTTCTTGGTCACTTATGTTGACCCTGTCCTCTCGATTTCCTTTTTTTTAGTGGTCAGGCGCTGCGTGGTTCATCGAAGCCTATATTGCGCGTAGAAGGCATATACTCTACATGGGGTAGCCCATTGTGGTTTGGGTGCAACGTCGAATAAGATCTGCATGCTTCGTAGGTGACGGACCAAATCGCTCGCCCGCATTCAAGTGAACCCTTCGGTTGTATGCAGGCGACACGATTACTCTCAGATGACTGTGGATTAACTTTCAGCTCTTTCGCAGGTGTACTCTTTTCAGTTGATCGTTTCCGATCGTGCTCAGGAGCGAGCGGCTATGAAAAGGCGTTCCGAATTAATGAGCTCGAAACGCATTGCAACTTGTCTGGCAGGGCTGTGGTCCCGTAACGCCGAGAACTTCCATCATCCGGAAACGTGTAGCTGTCGGGGAGGCATTGAGGTTTAGCGCTTGCGGAAGTTGTCCTTCAGTGTCCGTTTCCGGCGCTCTGACGGCTCTGAAAAGCTAACGACTGGTCGGGTATAGGTTCTCTGTCTATGGCGCGAACTTCTATATATAGTGGCTCTGAACTTGGCTGCTCTGATGCGAAGGACTCGATATTTACCAGGCGAAAGAGTTCTGTGATATCTATATGTATTACAGACGTAAAACGCTAAGTGTAAACGTTGATGGGCAGTGATGTTTTTTCTTTAGCAACAAACGTAGTATCAGTGACATGAATCTGGCAATATGTGTGTACTATTTGCGTGCACGTTTTCCCATTACACAATTTAGCAAGTCAAGCGATACGCGGCTGACAATCGAGATTTAGTGATGAACGGTAGAAAATTTTGCTTCCAAGTTGTTTCATGGAAAAGCAGACTTTTTTGTCGTTGTTGTCGTCGTTGTTGGAACCTGGGCTCGTGTTCGCAAAGTGCTTCCGAAGCTGCTTCTGCTTCTTAAAGGGACTGACAACCGATATTTAAGGACCTAGTTTCTTTGTGGTGCAACAAAAAGCTCACCCTCGGTAGTGTTTACACCTGCAGCGACTACTTCAAGAACGGCGTGGATATTTTGTAAGCGGAATGTTTCGATCTGAGCAACCTCTAAACAAGAAAGAGTCTCTCCTACAGCAAGCAATACTGAGAAGTGAGATCGATGCCGATAGTCCGCCTGGCAAATTGTGAAAGCCGACCATCATTCTGCTTTCACAGGAGTGAGGTTCCACAGTGAGGAACATGTGGTTAGCAACCTATACATTTTGACCTATTCAACCACTTTTGAAAATACATATATGGTACAATAAGTTTGCGCTCTTGTACAGACATTTCTTATACTAGTACCGCGTTTTTCCCCAAGTACACGCCTATACGTCATAGCTGGCTTGCCCTCGTCGTCGTTATGTATCGGTATGTAGACGAGCCAAGCCAATTCATCGAAAACGAAGGCGAAGGCAGAACCACTTTTCTACTCACTAAAAACGAAGGGTTATCTGCGCATTGTAATTCAGAAAAAATCATAATAGAAAAAAGTGTGCTGTATTTCAATAATAATAGAACGTCCGGTAACCACGTGGAACTAATTATAGATGGTCACGCGATAGGTCACTTATGCTTCTTCATGTTCTTGCCACGTGGGGTGCCAGTGACCATCTTTCGCGACGTTTAGTGAAGAATTAAAAAATATAAATAGCCGTTTAATTGAAAAAAAAAATGCTCGTTTTTATCGATACGATAGGCAATCTTTCCGTCAGCGGGGTTATCTCGATTCACGTTCTGAGCGGCTGTATGCCCCTTTAAGAAGTGTTCTAAGAGCAGATGCGCCGGACAATCATCAAGTCAAAGATATCGTTTATTATTTAGTGCCGCATTGTCAAGAAGACGTATTACTCGACATATTGTTGAATACACTGTTTATAGACGAAGCGTCTGTTTAGCTCCGTTCCGAAAACGAGCCCTCATTCAGTATTCAATTAAATATGACACCAACGGTGACACCGCGGTCGCCGTGCCTTTAAAGAATCGTCGCCCACTCGCGTGGAACGCGCGGGCTCGACGAGTAACCGCACGAGTGGCGCCACATTCGCCTCGAGATGCAACTCTCGCAGCGTTTGCGGAATGACGGAAGGTCTGCGTGCGGCACGCTATATACGACGGCACCGCAGCGCGGCGCGGCGAGCGAAACGAGGAAGGAAACCAGCTACATAAGGCGCGCGAGTGTGTCAGGCGTCCTCCCGTTTGCGTATATAGCCTTTCAACGCGCGCACAATGCGGGGTGTGAATCACAAATTGACGTCCTCACCGGCGCACGGCGCGACACCTCGAGGAAGCTCCAAATAACCGGCCTGTCACTCAGCGCCAAACTTGTTGCTTCGTATATGGAAACTCCGGCAGCTGCGTCGGAGTACCTCCTTTCTTTCTTTCTTTCTTTCTTTCTTTCTTTCTTTCTTTCTTTCTTTCTTTCTTTCTTTCTTTCTTTCTTCACCGGCTTGTTATTCGAGGGTCGATTTCCTCTGGGTGGCGTTCTTGTAATGCGGGCTACGTGTAGAGTGCTTCCGGGGATATCGCTTGCGTGCGCGCACTCGCTGCCGATCTTCAAGAACAACATCCTTCCGGCGGTCGTTTGCTTACGCCTTCGTATAGTAGAAGCCTCGCGAATCTTTGCTCAGCTTGCGTTGCACCAGCGCGAGAATCCTTTTGAGCCTAGTCTTCGCCGATGCTCCCTCTTGGCGTGAAAACAGAAATGCGATGAACAAGCGTGTGTAACCAGATGGAGCATGCACGCCTGGTTCTGTTGTATCTTAAGCGGGTTATGCATATACTCGGGAAAAGATGAGGCACAAGATATAAGCTCTGTTTCGAGATTCCTTTTGTTTTTCTAAGCTAACAAAACCAACAAAGTAAGAGTGCGAATTGCGAAAAACAAACCACTGCATCAGCGTGTGACTCAGTAGATAACTATATAAAATAGCACGTTGCTCTGTGTAACTGTAACCCTGTCTTCGTCTCACCGGAAGTTCGTCTTTTGAAGCTTCTTGCTTCCGGCGGAAGAAGAGGGAGATAGCGAAACTTCAGGCTTCACATCCACGCCTTCAAAGTGTGCGAATACACCACTCTAACAAAAGGAACGCCTGCTACAGCGTACGGCGTGGCCATTTTATCCGTTGGCGGCTTGATTCTGTCAAACTTTTACCGCGGTTGCTTTTTTTCCGGTTTTCTAGAAGCGAAAGGCAAGTATGCGTCGCGCTGTCTGCTGATATTAAACAACGGATAAAACAAAATGTACTATGCTTTCTAAATAATTGAAGGTCTGTTGTATACGTATAAATTGGAACATTCCGAAGAATTTACGCGAAACATGTCCAGCATAGCAGAGAAAAAGAAAAGTGTTTGTCCTCTCACATTTTTTACACAGAAAACATATAACATTCCATCCTGTACTCCTACTTGGAGAGGATTCTGTAGACGTCGCGAAAACTACAGGTTCCTTCAATAAGCATTCACTAAATTTATTTATTTATTTATATATTTATTTATTTATTTATTTATTTATTTATTTATTTATCGCTTATGTATAAATTGAATGTCGCACTACTTCTTAAAAGAGCACCGACACGACATTTTCGATTGTAGTTTTGTTTGTTTGGGTTCGATTGAAGGCCATAAATCTCGAAACCTTAGAAAACATGCCTGCAAGCCTCAGACCACCTTAATTAATTTATTGTCATGGCTTTTTATATGAACTAGTTCCGGTTTCGTTTTCCAGGAGGTGTACATGTCACATGACGCAGAATGTTGCCACGTGGGATCCGACCACCGTGGCGTTTAAGCACTCGCAACGCCTCTATCGGTTGTCTGCTACGCTGATCCATCAGGTGACGCGAAACGTAAGCAGCACAGGAGACGAATGAGCGAGCCGAAACGTCGCGGTCTCGCGGTTTTCTGCTTCCACGTGACCATCTTCTTCCCCGTCATGACGGCACGGCACGTACAAACCCCGTGAAACCAAGCCAAAGCAGAGCGCTGAATCGGTCGCAATTTTCTTCGTTATACCGCTATCCGAATCTTTATCGTTCACAAGCTTTTGAATCTCGCCAACGGTTTCTTGGTTGTAGTAAGGTTCCGCGGGCGCCGATGTCATCGTGAGGCGCCGACAAAACATACAGCGTGGGTGGAAGCACAGCCTTCGATTCGACCACCAATGTCTACGTAGCGCAGCGGTATGTAGCACCATCGTGGTAGAGTCAGGCAGAGCTTGTGCCGAGTTTTCGGTTTCTACGTGTTCACAGCAACGGGACACAGTGGTATTACCAACACTCGTAATTATCATGGTCGCGGCGTCGCTTCGTTCGTAATAAGCGAACAACCGCTATAAGTCGGATGGTTACATGTAGAACCACCTGCATGGTCGAAAACTAAGGAAATATAAGTTGAAAAGAAGGAGGGAAAGGAAAAAAGAAAACTGTGCTGGGTGGACCCCATTGCCCGTGGCGCGTAGCATGGTTCGCACTCTGGTGCGCGAGCTCGGAATGACCACAGCTTTCAGAGGTAACCTGGCTTCGTGGGAAGAAGAATGAACCCTGGGTGTTTTAGGAGCTTGGTGTCGTTCTTGAGGACCACGATCGAGTCTGCGAACCCCACGTTCCTACATTGGCGGGTACCCAACGTAGGGCCTGAACTCACGACCCTGCGATTAAGAGTCTCATGCTTTACCGACCGACCGACTTACCGACCGACCGACCTAAATCTGAGTACAAGACAATCCTTTTTTTTTATGTCGGGACGAAGGAAGGAAGGAGAACTAACACACACAAACACACACACACACACACACACACACAAAAAAAAAAAAACGAACCTCAACTCAACTTGACGGGGAACCTTCTTTTTCTAAAAGGGATACGTATACTTGCGTAACCTTTAGATGTCAGCATTTGACTGTGCTACGAGATCACGTCAGCACAAATTTGTCCTTCGGCATTGGATTACTCGCTTTAGTTGAACTTTCTACGCTTCCTTTAGTTTGTTCTTTCGTTTAGTCCCTCCTCCCCCTCCTCGTCTGCGGTTTTCCGACTGCCATCGCTAAGAACGCAATACCTGAACTTCTACCCTAATATCCGATATCCCATCATTTTTCCTAACTATCCGTAAAAAATGTGTGCACCAGTGAGCTAGTCGTAAGTGCCGCCAATTTATTCCGGATGTCTTTATATTAAATTTTATTTATAGGAGCCCTCCCTTCCCCCTCCGCTCCTTAGCTGGATTCCGGTGCGCTCGCAGCAAATTACGCCCGTTTCATTGGGGCGGGAAGATCACATGTCGTAGTCATTAAACGACGAACGTCGGGTATACCCGACACTCCTCGGGGACACTCGTCGGGGAGTCCGCACGCTTCGTGCACACCATCGCAAAATCGATGTCGGCGATGTCGTGCACGCCTGCGCCAGTCGCGCAGTGTACAAAAGACGTCCTCTCTTAACTTCGACGAGGTTGGCTTCGAGTGCGTTGCGAGGGGGCAGGATTTCGATGAGCTCAGCTTTTCGGAGCAGCCCACGCTCTCGCTTGATGACGATGCGACGTACACGCGTGACCTTTTGAGCTGCCTTCGAGTCACAAAAAAATACCTGCAGATGATCTTTTTTGTTGTTGTTTGTTTTTGTGTAGTTCTATGTCTCGATTATCGCAAATGTCACCACAGTTTTACGTGTTGCCTGACAGCTATTTCCTTTCCATTTCTTTCCCTTTTGCTTTCGCGAACACCTTGTGAAATTGACCGGCCCGGGGAAAGAAAAGAAGCTTGTCCGGGGTAATGTAATGATTCTGTTCCATTTTCTCTTTCTTTTTGCCCCTTCTCAGCGGTATAAGCTATATGTGCTTGCCATGCCTACGCCATGCAGCGCTATGCCTACGCCATCATCACTATATAACGTGAGCCAGTCGTGAACGGTGGGCGATAGGAAAGTAACAGAACGGTGCGAAAGAAAGCGCTATGTTATATAATGTTTCTCGTCCACTATCGGTTTGATAAAAACACAAGAAGGAAATGACAATATCTACGCCACTGCCTTCGTGGGCTTACGAACGCGACGTGCGATTAATTAGAACGCCTGCTCGTCACGACATTTCTATACGGCACGTTTCATCGTTGTTTTTGTTCAGCTTATTGAGCTTTTCTTTCTACTTTGGCGACAAACACGTTTTCCGTTTATTTTGTGCAGTCACCGGGTATTCGTCTAAATTATATGACCGCTTCATTAGTGACTAACGCATAAACGCCTGCAATGGGTGGCCACAATAGTATGTATGTATGTATGTATGTATGTATGTATGTATGTATGTATGTATGTATGTATGTATGTATGTATGTATGTATGTATGTATGTATGTATGTATGTATGTATGTATGTATGTATGTATGTATGTATGTATGTATGTATGTATGTATGTATGTATGTATGTATGTATGTATGTATGTATGTATGTATTATTATTATTTGTTTTGAACACATATACACAGGTATTAGGAAAGGGAAAGCGAGGGGCAGGCTGGCAACTGCCACCGGAAGGGGCACAACGCCTGCCTACTCTTCTGAAGGGAGGTGAAAGCAACACAGAAATAGAAGATAGGAAGGAGGGGAGGATATGTATGTATGTATGTATGCATGCATGCATGCATGCATGCATGCATGTATGTATGTATGTATGTATGTATGTATGTATGTATGTATGTATGTATGTATGTATGTATGTATGTATGTATGTATGTATGTATGTATGTATGTATGTATGTATGTATGTATGTATGTATGTATGTATGTATGTATGTATGTATGTATGTATGTATGTATGTATGTATGTATGTATGTATGTATGTATGTATGTATGTATGTATGCTTTATTTCCGCAAAAACTAAATATAGCTTTGCCGGGGTTAAGTGGGGAAAAAAGCTGCTCGTAGCAGCTTGACCAGCCCTAAATACCCTTCATACAAAAAAAGAAGGTAGCAGCAGAGCGGAAATACAGTTTTCCCAAGTACTTACATATTCAAGCACTACAACATATCATGCATACGCATCGCAAATCAGGCGAGGAAGAAAATACAACAAAAGCAAGATGTGACCAAGCAAGCAAAACACAAAATCTCACTGCACTTCAAAAGCATATAAGCATTGTACAACTCGCATATGAGAGAAATGAACTATGCTATTTTTATCATGCGCGCGACAGTAACTGAGAGAGAGAGAAATAGTTTAATCACATCTGGAAATGTCAGCCCGACTATGGTGATTTATTGTAAATATATCGAAGACCTCTTATAAAGTGGGGCTTTGCATAAGGGACGGGTAATGTGACGTCAGTACAAAGTACAACATATAATAAATAATTCAGTGGTGGTCTTGAACTGTGCAGGCACTGCTGTGCACCATGACGTTCGCAGGAATATCATTTCAGTTCCTGGCCGTTTGTGTAAAAAACGGAAGCAAGACGCCCCGTTGTGCGACCACTTGGCCGATATACACTGCCTTCTGCTAAGAGGTGCGGTCAGACGTCTGCATGTATACGATATGCTGCCATGATGACAGGGCTGTTAGGTGGTGGATCACGATAATTTTTCGGAAAAAGTCCGCAAAACTTGCCGCTTCAGATGGAGCGTTTAAAATGACGTGAGGACCCTATCGAAAGAAAGGAAGGGCATACCGGTTTTTATATTGGACCTCTAGATATTCATAATGGAATCATACGAGCTTTGTCCCACATATGATAGGTGGGAACGTACGGATTTTTATGCGGGGCCTCCATATATGGAATTACGCGGTATGGGACATACCTGTTTTTTTCTTATAGGGGACGACAAAAATAATGACAAACTTGAAAAACAAAATAACTAACAAATAAGTGAATAAATCAAACCCAACACAAAAAGCAAAGCTTTAGGACCTCTCCTCTTCAGCGTCTTCGAGCTTCACCTCGGAATATATAACCAATCCTCTCGAGTAGACCCAGCCAATGCACTGCGCTACCTTATAAAGCGCATCCCGGAAGAGAGCAAGATCCGCTAGGGCCGCGATATGTAAGCCAGCGCACGTCGCAGGAAGAGCTTCACGCCTATGCGTCATGCAGAGCACGCCATGCTTCGCCCTGCAACGTCGCCGTTGCCCACTCTTCGCGAAACGCCTCCCGCATGAAACAGGGCAGGGCTTTCTTGAACGACGGAAAGAAAAGGGGAAAGAGAAGGACCGCGTTTGAAGGGCTAATTATACATTCAGCGTTGCGACACGCACTGCCACTACACACACGACCTTCTTTGTTCCTTCCGGTTCTTCTCACAGACAAGAACGAGTCCTACCGTCAGTTCGATCTCGTGCAACGCGTGCCGGTATGCCACCCAAAAGGTGTCGCATTCTCGCCGACGTCCCTAAACCAACGAAAGTTAGTCACGGATTATTTTGGGAAATGAGTTTCCGAGGAGATCCCCACGGTGGCGGAAGTTTCATATTTCATAGAAAGGTGTTTCGCCTCCCTTCCTAAAATTCCTCCATGATACGGAGCTATGCAGAGTGGGAACAGTGAGGCGTGTGTGCCGACGTGAAATTGATGGTGTGTAGCCTGTTGGGGCCCCTTTGAAACCCATCTCCGCCGTTAGTATTTACTCGTGTTACCGAATGGAATGCGACGGGATTACGACCCTACACCGCGCTCGATAAGCAGCACTACGACTGCGCTAGCGCGCCTTGACGACCGGCCGCTTTCGCAGCAGACAGCCCTGGAATGCCGACGTATACAATCGTCGCACCACAAGACAGTCGAGGCACTCTGGAAATTTTTGCGTTCGAGTGGCCTACTGGAGAAACCATTTCTCATGGACGTTCGCCACCTTCCCTCATTTTTTTTTTCGTTTGCTTGCTTTTTTCTCTCCGCTGTTCTTTCCGTCTTTCATTTCCCCTTACCCTTTCCCTAGTGCAGGGAAGTCAAACCAGAATCTTATCTGGTTAACCTATATATCTCTTTTCCCATCCCGTGTATCTCTCTCTCATTCAAAACAAATGATTTTGTGCAGGCAGACTTGCGACAACGGTTGTCGTCTCATGAAGCCATAAATAATGTTCGCAGGTTGCTGTAGTACAAATACTTTCCGAACTCGCAGAAGACAATACACATGCAATTACGCTATCGGGCAGTCAATGTCCAACATACCCTGTCTCTAGGTAGATATTGATCACGCAGCTCTGGCTAAAGTGGTGACCCCAGTATGTGTAGCGGATGACGTTTTCAGCGTAATAATGAGGTGCTTCGACTGGAATGTATTTAATCGGCTCTACAAAGCGTCTCATCGCACACATCGCCTATAAAAATAGTCATGCGCTGTGTCGACAGTATTTCTAGTGCGGGCACTTTCAGCCTTGCACAATTCGCGGTTGCTAACGCATGACATACATAGCCAGTGTCATGTCGCAAATTAGCAAGGAAGGACTACTTATATTCTTTTCTCCGCCTACACAACATGCCTCCAGGTTTTTATGATATTGTTCCGAAAGAAAGAACAGACCGCCTTCCTTTTCTGTCCCCAAGTTAAGCACATTTCATATCTTTTGACATAATGCTGAATTAATATTGGAGATAGCTCAAGCGAAGGAAACAGCAAAAGAAAACCAACCGTAATCAATATATCTACAGTCGGTTCCGCCTTTCGTGTAACTCCTGTAAAGAACAAATTTCTCGAACACAGCCAATAGATAATGAAAAAAAGAAAAAGAAAGAAGAGCATCGAACCTCAGTTCATTATACACCTGTATGCACTGAAAGGTGACCTGTCGTTACGCGTGTTTGTGCTGCTGGAAGACAAACGCTGTGATTAAGTTCTATATAGTTTGTGTATAGTCTTGCAAGAAATCTCGATACCAGGGGCCGAATTCACAAGACGTTGCGCTCGTGACAGCTGTCTGCCATTGGTTTCAACATTCAACAACAATGTTCCCGACAGTACGATTAGATCGCTTTTGATCTTATGAACATCAGTCGAAAGTTTTGGGAACACGAGCCCAGTTTTTATTTTTTATTTTTGCCCGGCGCCGCTGATTACCACCGGGTTAGGTAACCCAATGACGCAACATCCTGCTTAAATCCAGGGAGCTAAGTGCACATATTGTTTCGGCCATCTTCTAAGGAGTAATTTTGTTCCTGATTGTCGCGTCGACGTTGCCAAGGGCTCTTTTCGTAGGAAGCGTTATTTGTGCGCCTCCGAAGCTGTTGCGGCTGTCGTAATACCTCGTCATGGTGGCAGCGCTTCAAAATTACGTATGTTTCTTTCTCTATAAATATATTTCGAAGGCACAAGCATTTCTTGGAACGCCTCTGCTGTGCTTTCAATGCTGCGACTGGTGATTTCGTCACAAGCCTTCATCTTTTCCTGTTTCTGCTAACAGACGTTTAACAAACATTTCCTTTTTGTTTTTGTCACGGATTAACTATAACGTCATTAATGAGCTCTGATCCCGAAACTTCCATCGTCGGTTGTTAAATTTTTTCTACAGCTCACGCTAATACCGCGTCATTATAAAGTTATAGTGTTATGACATCAGCTAATGCCGCAAGACCGTCTGCATTCTTTCTAACGTCTCTGAGATTACCCTAATTATTAACTAAGGTTATCGTTCCTGGAACAGCTAGCGATGCATGTATGCTACAGCCCTTTTCGTAAAGTGTTATATTTGGGGGGGTTGCAGTATAGTGCAACCTTCGATGTAGTATTTTTTTTCTGCTCTTATATTGCCATGCTCGATTCCTTGACATTACTTTACTTAAATTTTTGTTATACGTCATCCTGTCCATTTTTCTTTCGCTTCTTATCTTCTCCCATATCCCCGTTTCCATCCCTTTCTTCCCGATGAGTACAGGAAGGCGTTGCGTCCCTTATGGCGTTAGTCGCAAGCCTCCTCCTCATCAACTTATTTTCCTACATGTCTATTTATATTACGTGGATTGAAAAGAAAAATAACAACAATAAAATAGTGAGAAATAGTGTCTGCCGTATACTTACTGATTAGCGGTTTGGAAGCGAAACGCCAAATGTCTTTCAGCTACTCAACTAAAAGTTCTGTTCTTTTCGATGTGCACCCCCGGCAACAACCAGACGTTCTGGACACAAAACGCAAGTGGCTGCCATCGGATCATTATATATGCAGCCGTCGCGGAACGTTCTGTTGTTACACTGCTTTCCGCGTTTTTTTTTTGCCAATTCCGAGAGACAAACACTGTTAGTACCTCATTGCTTATTCAGTCTTGTTACGTGTCGTGGTACGATTCCTGGAAAACTTCTTTCTTTTTGTCGATACTTCCGATGCCTCCGAGAACGGAGGTAGTGTGCCTACGTATTCATACGTACGCAATTTCGCAAAATCGGCTCGTGCTAAAAAAAAAAAAAAAGTACATGTGTTTCTAGAAACGACACAGAAGACAGACGGTTCGCACGGGATATTGTGTCTGCCGTGTTATACAACGGTCTCTGCTATAGCTCCGCGCAGGAAAGAGGAAAACCCGAACTTAAAAAAGAAAGAAAAGCTCTTATGCTGGAACTGAGAAAAAATTCTAGCCAATCCTGATGCTGGGCATATCATTAGCGAAGGTGGCCGCCCAATGACGAATATCACTTGCGAACAGACGGCTTTCTGAATTCGTCCCCAGATGTATATAGATGGCGCTATCACTTACATTTAGAATTTCTTTTGTTAATAAAAAATACTGTTAAAAAAATTCACTTCGTAAGAAGTATGAATGCGATTGTGAGAGGCAAAAATAATTTTAGGCATCTCCTGCAGCTTCGACGATTTGCATATTTGGAGCCAATTCCGAAGGCAAGACCCCGTAAAGTTAGAAGGCTGGTCAGTTACAACATACGATTCTACACTATACACATGGGGTTGCGTTTACTCAGACGTTGTTGAGACAACTACGCGATTCCGTCGTGCGAACTTAGCGGCTATAATTCGTAGATTGAAGTATGTGGCGTAAACTAACTCATAGACAGTTTAATTAGCTTAATTGCGTTAATTATTCAATTGAACGTTTCGATTTCTCGTAGAAGTAATGGCCGCCCCATCGAGTAATATAGATCAAGGGTTAGAATCGTGCTATCTGCCACAGGCAATATTTGAAAAAAAAATGGTGCAACTAAAAAGAAAACAATATGTGTGTGTGTGGGGGGGGGGGGCAGCTAGTTCAGCGCGGACCGCGCCGTGTCGGTCGGCTCAAAGCGACCCCTTTTACAAAAGAAGAAGGATATATTTATATATTTGTTTGTGGCGATGCTTTGTCCGCAGCGCCAGTAGTAACACGTAAATTCCTTAGCCAAGTTCTAACGGCGTCCACATGCAACACGTGCCCGTGTCCGAGTACACTCGTCTATAAGCGAGTGCAGCTGCTGACTTTCCCGAAACTCCTTTACGCCGAGAGTGGCACATATCACGGTGTATAGGGCGGTGATATGAAAAGATGGAGACGAATGGACGACGCTGAGGGAGAAAGTGACGGTCATTGCAGGTTGACGATGCAAGACAAGGCTGGCGATTGCGGCAGCGTGCGTTTCGATCACTTCGAACTGCAGAAGGGATAGAAGAGAGCTGGGGATTCTGATTTGTTGTAGCGCAGGCGCAACGACGTGGACAAGTGAGGCACGGTGATTATCGCGTGATTTCTGTGTACGTTTAGTTGCGACTGCACTACACAGCAGTTTACGAGATGACTTACCAACAAGCCCAGTCACCTTTTTGCAAGTAGAAGAGAAAGACAGCGAGAGAGACAGAGAGAGCTGCCAGAGAGGCGGAAGACATGAAGGATGAATTAAGAACGCGAGGAGTGAAAAGATGGGAGAGAGAACGAAGGTGGAAGGAAAGAAATAGTGACTCATAATTAGAGCGTGCAGAAAGATTTGCGTCGCGTATGCGAACCCGTCAGCCGCGGGAGGCACGCTGGAAAGCAAGCAAGCACGGAATAATCTCACCGTGAGCCCGCCGCGCAAGCTCCCGCGCGGACCCTACCCGGCGGTGGTTGCTCCCCCAGCTGAGTCTCACACCCAACGGGTCTTCAACACTCCCCCCGTAAGAGCTCTATCTGGCCTCCGGTCGTCCACTCCAGGTTCCGCTCGTGACGTCATACATTTCCCATCAACAAGATTGGATGAAAAGATGGGATGGGAGTCTTGGCATGCAACTTGGAAGAAGAGGAGAGAGAAACAGAAGAAAAAAATTGGAGGACGCTTAAGCTTCGCCTTCAAGAGTGGGACGCGACAGCGTTCCCGTCGACCCGCCAAGGGGTATAAGACAATGCGCTACGGCACAGCGATCACTTACGATGCGCCCCGCATCGGACTTAGCGCCCACCTATCACGCGGTGAGCGTCGAGCAACGCAGCGTTCGCCGCGGCAACGAAACGTGCGCCTGAGCGAAAGAAACGAACCAAAGAACTCGGTGTCTCGGAGGGGAAACGATCTACGCCAGCCGTCAGCCGCCAGCCGCCAAACGTCGTGATCGGCACGGGCAGAGAGATAGATAGTAATCTAAACCGGCAGCACGGCGAAGCGTCGTCAGGGGAGAGGGAGTCCCGCGACGCGCCTGGCAGCGGTCCCAATGCGCGCGCGGCGCGCCTCCTGTCGGGGCAGCGCCGTACATTGAGAGGAGGGGGTCTTCTGTGTTTGCCGCAAGATGGCTCTGCGTGTGCGGAAAGCGCAGAAGAAATGCAGCGGAAACGCACTTCGCAACTCGTGTTATTGTGACTTCTGTACGTTACATGTTCATAATTACCGATATACACCGCAGTATAACTTTCCACGGCTCGTTTCGAAGGCAACACCGCATTCACTAGAGGCGCGTTTGCACCGCTTGGAAGCATCGAACTGGTGGCTGAGTGGTAGCGCCTCCGTCTCACACTCCGGAGACCTGGGTTCGATTCCCACCGGGCCAATCTTGGAAGTTGCTTTTTATTTATGAAGCGCCTGCCGTGATTTATCGCTCACGGTCAACGCCGCCGACGCCGACGACACCGGCTTTTCTGCGACACGAGCTCCTTAACGCTATCGCGTTAAAAAGGAAGCATTGCGGCACGCACGCTGCTTTCCCTGTTCGGGAAGAAAACGTGGTTTACCCCCCCTCCCCCCCCTCTCATTAGCACTCCCCTGGAAAGGAGGGCGGCATCGATCGGGCAGGGCGGTGGGCGCGCCTGAGCACTGAACGCTGCGGAGCTCCAAGATCGCCAAGACGCGACCAGCGTGCCTATATAGGGAGGCGAGAGGGCACCCTGTCGCTTCCCCATTTTTTTCTCATATTGCTCTTTCCGTTTCTCTTTCTTTTTTCTTCTTTTCTTTCTGACGCGCGTGATTGATTCGCAGCAGGCCAGGACGCGTAACCTTTGGACGTGCCTGCGGTATACAGGAGCGAGTCGGGAGCGCATGCAGAGCTGTTGCAGCGACGAGCTTTATTCGGGCACTATTTGCGGAAGAGATTTAACGAAGATTGCGGCGGGCATGCGGTGAACCGCTGCGGGTAATTATTTCCTGGCAGCGTGCGGCGGGCACACACAGCGCGTGTGCTGCGACGCGGTGAAATGAAGAATATACTGCTTTGTGTCGGGCGTGTTCGTAAACGAACTTGCAAAGCATTTTAGCGCAGGCAGACAAGGACATCAGGAAGACAACTGACACCGCGGTGCGCCATACGGTATACACAGTATATACTACGGTAGTCCACCGGATGTCAATGCCTCCTGCTGGTTCCCGTCTGCTTGCGCTGAAATTCTTTCCAAGAAAAGTACTGTGTTTTCGGCAAGCCACATTACTGATTCGTCTTACTTTAACAAACACTAAAGCTTCCCGTCTGCCCCACCCCCCTTCCGGAGGGGGGCGGGGGGGTCTATCCGCGTCGTCCTCTGAAGTTATAACAAAAAATTACCGACGATTACGTTACTTCCTAATGCGAAATTTGAGCGCAGCAAATAAGCTGTTTCGCTCATGGCTCAGAAAGAACTGGCAGATAATTTCGCAGTGGCGAACGGCAGCGGCAATTTCGGCTCGGGCGGTGCACATATACAGATCCGCCGCCACCGATCTGGCTCTCTGATTGCCACCGCACAGGGGTTGCATTGGAGGAGGAGCGAAGAAAGGAATTAAGTTCGAGCCGGCGCTTTGACAACCGGAGACTCGCAGGAAGAGGGGGGAGGGGGGCGGCGTGTACACCCAGCGGCAAACGATGGGGGCAGAAGCGCGCGCAGCAAGCGGACAACACGATAAAGGGAGGAGGGAAGAGATAGCAGCGACTGACTGATGCCGCTGACGCCGATAGTGAGTCAACCCCAGCTGCGGAGTTGGTTTCAGGGACAACGCCGCCGATGCCGACACAAACAATATGATACCCTCGCTTCCGCAGCGCTAAGAACCAGGTCTAGCCGTGGGAAGGTGGTCACGTATTCGTCGACGTGCCGGGGCCTACGTGAAATAACCGGCGCGTCGGCAACTGAAGAGCACCCTATCCGCCACACAAGAACAGGGGGGACCCTTTCCTCCTCTTTCTGCATGGCGGCGACGGTGTTCTATGCAGTCACGTTATCTTGACTCTCTAGCGGCGTCAGCGGCATCCAGCGGTATCAGTCGGTCGCTGCTAGCGCTGGGGGGATGAAAGGGGGGCGGAGCTGGTTACGAGGCCAACGACAACGCCGACGACGACGCGAAACCCAGGAACGGACGCCAAAGAGCTGCGCTCTAAAAAAGCTTAAATACAGATACTGGGGGAGACACCCTTGTTCACGATAATAACGACATTTGAAGACGCCGAGGAGCCCTGCGGAGGAGCACCTTGGCGCATCCAACTGCATCTAAATCTTGTCAAAGGCTCGTGTGGGTCCTGTGCCGTTGCACTACTGGCATGCCGGGTATTGGCATGGTTTTACTCCGCCATTCTGTGAATTCTCGCCACGCGACTTGAGGGTGAACTGGGTTTTCGGTGGGAGACGGGACCTGCAGGTCTTTATCAACTGCGTGGAGTTTATCCACTTTCTTTTTCTCTTTCAAGAAGTGCTATACGTGCGAAGCGGCACGCCTGCTTTGTCCTTTTCTTTTTCTAGGTGGCGGCATGTTTTAAGAGCAGTGACAAATTCTGGTAGAAATTGCAAGCGGAGAATATATGCTGGCGGGTGGTATAGCGCTGCAAGTTCCAAGCCTCTGACACTGCTAACACCAATGAACCAAGGACTCAAAACTCATAGAAAAAGGCGGAAAGGTGTCCGGTTGGTGTCCTTATCAAAGTACCGTATTTTCTGGACTGCAGTCCGCAGGAGCCAAATTACACCTAAAATCAATAGATTTTCTTAGACGGTGTGTACCACTGTATTTATTATGCAGGGACAAAATTTGACTGAATATACGTTTTTTTTTTTTGCCTTGTCTGCAACTAGCATACAACAGGTAAGTAACAATTTCATAGTCAGCCAGTAAAAACATCGGTCCGTTATTAGAGTGTAGAGTGAATATACGACTCGGTTCTAAAACTCTTCAATACTACTGTCGTTGGTGATGTTAGAGCGAAACAGCCACTTTAAGCAGCCTTCGAGCAGCCTTTAAGCAGGATTCACTTTCATGTCACGAGCTGCCAGTATGATCTGGAAATACCGGTCGGGCACAGCTACGATCATTGCGAAGCTAATTTCGCTATGTCACTCAGCGCCGGAAAAAAAAAATTAAGGCGTAGTGGGGCATCGTTTTCTTGAACCAGGCCTCGGATCTAAAAAAAAAAAAAATCGCCTATAGTCCGCTTCTGCAGTCCGCTCCAATTTCCTGCGGAATTTCCGCGTTCGAAGTAGTTTAGTCCACGGACTACAGTCCCGAAAATACGGTACTTTGCTTTTCCTATCAATGAGGTTTCGGTGCGGCACTGTAGTCCCGCAGTTGCTACGTTTGCAATAACCCAATAATGTCGGGTCGAGTCGGCGGCTCCACGTAACCATTAGCGGATCGGGTTGGGCAAGGTTCGGGAAAAATCCTGTCAACTCGTCTTCTCACCTGTCAAGTCTTGACTGGTGAGATGCGTGTCAACATGGTCGGATCGGGATGGGTCAGTTCAACTTCCGACTCGAGGCGCTCGCGTCGCGTTGACGTTAACGAAGCTAATGACAACGCGCCACAGAGATAGCAGAGTGGGGCGCTAGAGGACTGATTTGTCAGAAAACTTTCTTTACGTTGTTGCTGTTGTTGCTGTAACAGCAGCAGCTGCTGCTGCTGCTTCTGTTGCTGCTGTTGTTGCTGTAGTCACTATTGTTGCTTTCCTGCGACCGTCGCTCATCGCATACGCGCTTGGATCCGGCACACCACTATCGCGTTCTCAAACCTGCAAAGTCCATTCCGGCCAGCGGCCGCAAAACGTTGGGACGACGCGAAAGCCCCGCATTCCCCGCCGCCGCAAGTTCGTGCCCTTAATCGCTACGCGCGTGCGCTTGGACCGCGGAGCCCGTGACGTCCAACAAAAGGGGCGGGAGGGGGGGGGGGGGGTGGAGGGTGCTTGGACGTTGCAACAGAACCACGAAACCGCAAGGGGGCCTCGCTTATCTCCTTGGGTGTCCCACCGTCGTCATTCGAAAGCCACGCAGACGGGTGTCATCATTGGCGTGCGCTATAAACTATACGAACTGCCGCGGGACCATGAGTGTCTGTGTACACACACACGGCGTAGGCATGCGGGCCGCGAAACTGATACGGCAAGCCTGCATAGGCTGACAAGGACCACTATGCACTACAGGGACGCCGCATCAAGGCGAGACGCGTTCCTCGGGGAGGAGTCGGCGCAATGCCGGACGTAGCACGTAGCGGGGCTCTTTCGAAATGAAGACCGTGCGCCGTGTGGCGTATACATGTAAGATCACTCCGGCAGACCGGAGTGTGGAGAAGAGGGTCATGCAACAAGGTCGGCGAGCGAATTTCGCGAGAGAAGCGGCCGTTTTTGTTCGGGGCCCGAAACAGGGTCGTTTCGTATGGTATATAAGTGCGCGCGCGAGACGTCTTGTACGATGAAAGCTGCACTATATAAAAGATGGGAGACGGGGCTTTCAAGTAACGGTGGGCTATCACTGTCGAGGCGCCGGAAAGTAAGCCAGACGGAGACGAAGGTGGCGGAGACCCGCGCTTGGACTTGAAAGCGCCTTTTGTGGGACCCGGTTTCTTTAAAGGCGGTTGCATTGTCACTGTGCTTGCTAAGCTTGATGCGACTACCGATTAAAGGCATTGAAGATCGCGGCACATTTGAAACTGTAGGCTGCATTATATACCGGCATGGACCACCAACGCATGCTTATGGGAAGTCCACGAGGAGAAACTATACCGATAGTTGAGTACCGTGTTCCACATTAAACTCGGCGATATGTAGCACACGATTCAGAGCCGCTGAATCACCTCATTTGCACTACATTCTGTGGGTGTATACATTGCATTACTATATACGAACATTGCGAATGCATAACTTCAGTAAATACTTTTTCTTTTTCTGAGCTGAACTTCATGATTGAATGGAAGAAGGAGGTTGTGAATACCGGTTAGAAAATTTGATCGGCGTCCTCCTGGTATTAAGCAGTCAAAAGAGCGAGACGGGTGGCCGGCTCAAGAGACGTTCTCAAAACTTGCTTGGTCTAGTGTTTGCTTCTTCTGGAGAATGAAATGTATAGTCGTTCTTTACCGATGGCCAACAGGCCACAGTAGGCGCTGTCAAAATCCATGACGTCCCGACCGGCTGGAGCGGGAACCGGAAGGCGGTGTCTCCACCCGTTTCTCGTTTTATGCGTCTTCTCTGGCTCGTCGAGCCTCCTAGAACTCGCGATAAGAGTGGTCCTTTTGCTATTTCAGCAGAGCACACTTTGCTAACGCAGCATGTCTTATTGTTCCTCTTGAGTGTCTCTTGAAGATCGAAACACACTGGCAACGGAATTGCCGACCTCACTATAGCAAACGGATTAGTTTTATACTTATTCCTCGCATAAGGGCGTGCACCGGGCCCTTCGCGCTAGGGCCTGTGTAGACAGTGAGATAAAACGCTATAGAGCATGCTCGCTGTCAGAATGCCTTGCTTTCAACAGTCGTCGCTCTGTGCTGCTGAGTGATTTCCATGAACTTGATCCTTCTCGAACTGCGATCAGTTCGTTCTTAAATTTTTGCTTGTTTCAGGAAGGTAGGGTTTCAATTTGATACGAGGCGAACAGAGCTAGAATTTGCCTCAACTACGTGACTAGATTGTGGTCTGTAGTGCTCATACCGCGCGTGTGATGTGACGTGTTGTGGTGCGGCTTTCTCTTCTTTCCCTTTATCTTTATTCTCCTCTTCAAGCGGATGGTCGAGGATTCCCTATAAACAATAGATAGACCGACCTTCTATCCTTTTGTGTAGTGTGCGCATATATTTACGCGATCGATAACACTAATCACATACACCAGGCCGCAGTCGCTATACTACGGGTCGCCCTTCACGGAGATTTGTTTGAAAAGTGTACAGAACGTTTATGGAGTAAATTAATATAATCTGAGATAGCCTGGTGCAGTGGCGTCGACAATATTTTTTTTCGCTCCATGGGGGCAGGGTGGGGAGGCAGCGCGCATACTAACACACAAATTTCGGGGGTGGCACGCGTGTCCGGTGTGTTGCCCCCCTGGCTACGCCGCTGATCCTGTACGTGAGCATCCGGTCCTGCACTTTCTGTCGCCTACTGTCGGTAACCTTTCCATAGAGAACCTTGTTGGGTATCTATACGGGTCGCAACAGTTCAAACAAAACGAAGTCGTCTCCAATTGTCTGCAGATAGTATACGTGTACGTATTCCGTGACGGAGATGATGAGTAATGGGGTCTTGAAATCCTAGTGCAAGACGTGCACTATATGAGATACACCTTAAAGAGGGCTCCGGATTCATTTTGACCACCTGGAGTTCTCAACCATGCGCCCAAAGCTTAGCGCGCGGGCTTTATTTGCAAGCCTCAATTATCGGAATGGGGCGAGTCGAACCTGCCACCTCAGCAGCACAGAACGCCACAGCAATGTATCCACGGAGCCCCAGCGGTCCATACTTGCTGTTACACTCTAAAGAAAAATCCGGTGTACTTAAGGAATACATATGGACTTAGTTTAGATTCTCTAAATGTTCCTTGCAGGGGCCAGTTTGTTCTGTATGTTCGAAAATGTTCTTTTTTTGTTTGTTTTTTACACATTTATGTCACCTTCAGCATCATTAAAGACACGCAGCAGCAAGAGAAGCCAAGTATCTCCGTCTTTTCATGATCTAGTTACCATGCGCATGGCTGGTCTCCCAATAATACTTGAATTTCAGGCACGATATAGACAATTTCACTTGAAATTGCGCTTGGTGGGCAGTGTGCGACTTCAAAAACAGGACGAGTGCATGCATAATATTGCTGCGCGTGAAAAAACAATTCAAGCGCGGAACCCACTACATTACGACACACCCGCGTCGCAGCAAACGCGAAGACCTCGCACACCTTCACAAACACGGTGAAATCGTGACTATTCCATTCTTTTTCTTTTTTTCTATTACACTCGGTGCAGACTTCTAAAAACTTAGAGCACATACGTCCGATCAGAAGCGCCTTGGTATTTATGCGTCCCGTTTTGAACATATATCTTTTTTATGAGGGCTGCTGATTTTTAGGCAACTGCCCTACTAGGCGTGCGCGTACAATTCTCCCCCAGTCGGCGACAAAACCTTCGCGGGATACAGGTTCCGCGAGCAAGTCAAATTTATGCCCACGTACGACAGCGCAACATAATATGTCTTCCTACGATGACATGCGTATAGCAAACCTGGGGCCAAACCGCCAAAGCTGTTCATTCGGAAGTGCTGTCTGCCACTGGTGGGCTGCTTTCGCTTGGTAACACGTCCCACTTCACGATTGGTTTCCAAGCCCCGGAAACTTTGGCCGTCGACTGTAGACACAGCGGCTGAGGGGATACAATTTTATGAGAACGCCCCCCCCCCCCAAAAAAAAAAAGGAGAGCCAGCCACTTGAACTACTACGTAAAGAATAGGTGTCAACTGCGAAACAACGCAAAAAAATAATAAAAAAAAAAGCCCGGTGACTGCCGGTCGGGAAACTCTTGCGCTTGCTTATACGCGCACAGCGCGGCCTCGTTTGCACTAGGAGGGCTGCATACGACCAAAAAGAAAACCCCAACGCAGCGCATCTCTAAAAAAAAAAAAAGAACGAAAGAAAGAAGAAAGAAAAGTAACACACGCGCGACTGTTATCAGAGCGTAAGGAGCGTCACGGCTGGCAGAGCGCGACGCCACCCGCCCGCCCGCGCGGTCGTCCCCTCCTCCCTCCCCCCGTCCTCTCTTCTCTGCCCGTTGAGCACATCGTCCCGAGCGCGAGTCGAGCGCTCAGTTTCCACAATGGGTAGCACGGCGCCGTCCTACGCGCCGTTACCGTTTGCGGACGTTATGTTTTGTCGCGGGTGAAATGGGTTCTTTCTTTCTTTCTTTCTTTCTTTCTTTCTTTCTTTCTTTCTTTTGCATTCTCTCTCTCTCTCTCAATGAGCGGTACGTAATAGGCGTCATTAAGGTACAGAACAATTGATGAATAGGCTGTAAAAGCACCATTGTGTGCGCGATGGCTTGTTGTGCCATCGGCGAACGAGGTTTGACGACCGAACTCTTTCGGAACGGCAGGATCGCGGGCGTCCTGCCGTATTTAACGCCGAAAGCTGGCTGCGTAAGTGGATAATGAAGCTTACGAAACACTTTGTTGAAGCTGACGGCAGACAGGAAGTAGTCGCGAAGATGTGGCAACGTAATAATGCGTCCAAAGGAGAACACACACACACACACACACACACACACACACACACACACACACACACACACACACACACACACACACACACACACACACACACACACACACACACACACACACACACACACGCACACACACACACACAGTGACGAGAACGTTATTGAATTTAGCTTGGTGCGATGAAAGCTAATTAAAAACATCCTGGTTTGTCACCAACGTCAAGACAAAACGCATATAATTGAGATCGTCAATAATTATAAATTGAGATAAATGATATCGTCAATTGAGATAAATGAGATCGTCATATAATTAATGCACAGATCCATCCCTCAATGCGGGACAACGGGATGACGGCTTCCACAGGGCCAGGCGATTTCCAGTGTAACTCGCCCGACTGCACAATGTGAAAGACGGCTTTGTTAACCCAACCTGATCTGACCTAATCTTGTTCGCTTCCAACGCGGCGTGATTCGCGTGAACCTCTTTCGCTTTAATTCAGTTAACGTCACTGACCATTGCCACCGTTTTAATCCTTTTCAGTGTTCTCTGTCCTGATTAATGCGCTGGTGTCAAATAACAATCCACGTAGCACATTCGGAGTGCAATCGGAGCGTTAGGGACAAATATTATTGAAACGACGGCTTACACTGTAACAAACACCTTGTGAAGTTCTCAAACGAAATTATTCGCCGAAGTAAGATTTTGTACGGCTCCGTTTATTATAGTAAATCGTAATTATAGTAATTATGTAATAGTAGTTTATAATTAAACCTAGTAAACAACTTGGTCTCGAATGGAGTGCTAATTATATTGGCCTCTGTTTGCGTTCTTTTATTAATATTATTACTATGATTACAGGAACCTCTGTGCGATGCTGACGGCCGGACGTGGGTTTGCATGATCGGCTGAATGGGTGAGTTGCTGATTCTCCTTTAGTAGCGCTGTTCTTTCCGTCTGTCACTTCCCGTTAGTCTTCCCCCAGTGCAGGGTAGAAAACCAGAATCTCTTCCGGTTGACCCCCTTGCTTTTCCCACCCCGTTTTTTTCTCTGTCTCTCTTTTAGCGCATTCACTCACTCTTACTGACGTCGCGCCGAATGCATCTTGTCCGCAGCGTGAAAGTGAGGTATTTTTTCAGCATGCATTACTTGTATTCGCTCATCATTCATTGAGCTAAGTGTCTCTATATTTCTGGTTATTTCTTATTTTGTAATTCCACTTATTTCGCTTGTTTGCCTTGCCTGCGCACCTACGTGCACATTGAACCGGGTGTCGATCATGACGTACTCGCTACGTTGCTAATCGATTCGAACGCGGCGACGTCGAGCTGTTAGTGTGTGCATGTCAGTGCGTATGCTGTCAATTCTTCTTTGCTCGTCCTTTCGTGTCGTTTTTGTACGTTCATTAGACCATCAAATGTTGCGGGAAAGCTGGCGACGAAAGTTGCCAAGGATTTGAAGTATCATCAAGTGAATCGAATCAAGTGAGGATTCAACAGCGCACTCACGGTTCCACAGAAACGTGTCACGTGTGCTGCAACACCGCGGCACTTCCGTAGGCGCACGCTTGCTCAGGCAAGCTGCACGCGACCGAAACGCTGTGACGTCGAGGAACATACCTGCATAGAGAGAGAGAGAGAGAGAGAAATGCATATCTTTAGAAATCACATATCAGGAGTTGTTTCACAACGTTAATGAATGCGCAGGTATACTCTCAACACCCATACGTTGACTGGAAGGACAAAATGCTCGTTTGCCCAGCATGTACCTCTGCGTTTTTAGCGTATAAGATTTACTATGCCGACTATATTTGAAGAACATGTTGTTGTCTTCTCGTGTTTGTAGGTTTCTTACAAATTAGTTTTTTCATAGGGCCCTGGAACAGAAGTGCGAGCGCCATCTGAGCCACGAAAAAGGCCCTGTTGTTATGTTTAGGCAAGTAAAGACATATAAATTTTGTCATCTGTGAAATTGATTTGTTCGTGTATGCCTACGTTTCCTTTATTTTCTTTCCTTTATTTATTTTCTTGTTGTATTAGTGCCATTTCAAACACTGAGTCTGAAGTATAGAAAGCCCGGCATGGCCAGTAGAGCAGACACCCTTCAACTTTCATTAAACTCTTCCTTTCTCTTCCTTGTTAATTTTGTCTCGCGCTAATTCTTTGTTCCGAGTTGGACTGAATGATTGTCGCGATGCCTTACCAATACTTATTTTTACTATTTTAACTTTCAAAAATAAGTTATTGATTGGACCCCCCTCCCCCCCCCCCCTCCCCACTCTCCTCTTCCCTGCATCGTCAATGATGTCGTTTCGGATTGAAACAGAACTTCTCCCTCTGGCGAACGCCCGTGCGCCGAGTAATGACTGCAGACTCCGAGGCTCTTCCACAGACGGTGGGGGGGGGGGGGGGGGGGGGGTTCGAGCGCGTCGGAGCGAAATAAGGAAGCCCGGTAATGACGATATGCAAAGCCGGTGCGATGATCTCACGCGACAGTGAACAGGGAACCAATCGTCTCGCGAGCGGGTACGCACGCAACCTTCGCAACAACGCACTCCGTTTCGTAGCGAGCCTGCAGCTCTGTGCCCGTGCACCGCTGTAAGCGCTGGCATTGCATATCATGCGTGCCCTGACGTGCCTGCAGTTCCGACCAGCATCGCTGATCTGCTGTTGTGGGGACATGCCTGAATGTGTGTAAACGTACAACTACCGGAGCACGAATCTTTTCTTAGCGAGTGTACCTTTTAGTTATACCCAAGAGGCAACATATACGTGAGCGCTCGGCTGTAGAAGCGCTGCGCTTTGTCCCGAGAGCGCGATTAATATGATTTCCGGCCTCCCCTCCCCCTTTCACTCCCCCTCCCCACATGCCTGGGCAGCAAACTGCGCAAAATGTACTTAAGCCGCTTTTCTTCCTTTCTCTATGTAGCTCATCTCATTTACATAAGTGCCGCCTGCGATTGGCCACAGCCGGAGCGTTCACGACGTTATCGTGCCGATCGCTGTCACGAGCGCCGTAAACAAAAGAAGAAAAAAGAAAACGCTCTTACATAAGTGTTACAGTTATGTACGGAGCAAACAGGCACTGCGTTCGGTAAAGCACCGCATAGGGAAGATGTGAGTTGGACTTGCAGATGCGGCAAGTTGTCACATACAGAGTGTGTCACGCAACTCGAACCAGGAATTTTAAGAGAAAATTGTTAACCACAGCCAATTAACCCACCGACACATGGTTTACCGTCACGTGGCACTCCTAAGAGTATTTTTATTAGTATTTTTATATCCCGCGGGCGTTCTATACTTCGGGTGGCCCAGGCAGTCGCGCGCGCCCACCCAGGCCGCTGTATCTCGAAAGCCATCTGTGACTCGGACACAGTTCGCCGCGCGCTGCGTTTCCGCGGCTTAGTTCGCGTTGATGCGAGAGGCAGCACGAAGGTCAAGTAGCGCGCTGCAGCTGCATCGCTTTCTTACTACAGCGTTTTGGCAGCGAGTTTACCCGGTCATCGGGTGAGATGTGTTCATGCATGCTTGCGCGCGCGTGGCGCCATGCTTGTTAATTTAGTTAGGACGCTTATGTTTATACGTGTGTGCGGCCCCCCAAAAAAACTACTAACCTTACTTCGTATAGCTAGCTGTTCCCTAATTTACAATCGCGATCGATGCTTCGGCTTAGTTCGCGTTGATGCGAGAGGCAGCACGAAGGTCAAGTAGCGCGCTGCAGCTGCATCGCTTTGTTACTACAGCGTTTTGGCAGCGAGTTTCAACGGTCATCGAGTGAGATGTGTTCATGTATGCGTGCGCGCGCGTGGTGCCATGCTTGTTAATTTAGTTAGTACGCTTATGTTTATACGTTTATGCGACCAAAAAAAAAAACAAACCTACTATCCTTACTTCGTATAGCTAGCTGTTCACTAATTTACAATCTCACTCGATGCTTCGCCTTTCGGACGAACCTCCGACTTCTTTCAAAGAAAAAATAAGTGTTGGTTCACGCATGCTTTTTTCTAGCTTAAGTGTCTGTTTTCTTCTCATGGTTGTAAAACAAGATAAACATAGCTTATGGTCATTCCTCTCGCGCATTGGGTGGGAGAAGTTTTAGGCGTACATGAACCAGGACCCAAATTTACAGAGCTTCTCGCACGTAGGTGGCGTTCGCCACCGATCTCCCGCGTTCGGCAGTAAAACGTGACCAATAGCCGGCATCGGCCCTATATCAAACTGTTCTAGCAAAAAAAAAAAAAACATATTTGCAAATACGGGTCCTTGACTAAAGAGCGTCAGAACACCGCAGCCCGTGGACACTGATTTGCGTCCACAAGCCCATTTCTTCTTGATATTTAAAATGTTCATGGCTTATATATATATTTTCTTCCTTTTCTATACTATCCTTTACCTTTCGCACGAAAAATACTAAAGAGAAAGAAAGAAAAGAAAGGCAGCTAACTCAGCCTAACTCGTCTGTCTCGTTAGGTGAATCTCATTCCCTGTGCCTAACCAGTCCCGAGCTTCACAGTTTCTCTTTCATATTTTATTCGGCAAGGGCGTGCATTTTACCGAATAACGTGCGGCCTGAAATTATTATGAGTAGTGACCTGACTGGCAAGTTAACAGATAACAGCTCTCCGAGTATGCATAATATATAAGCTTAATCTTGCATTATAAAAAAGAAACTGCAAGGCAGTACTGCAAGGCGGCCATAGCACAATTTAGCAGCCCTTGAAAAAAAATATATATATACTTTTAGCGAATGACTCAAACGCTATAGAGCTGTTGAGACTTGAAAGAAAAGTGAGAAACGCCGTACAAAGAAACAACTAATTGGCTCTGCCCAGAGCGCTCTTGAGCTTGTGAACCACATCCTTTTGAGCACGCGTCCCTAACTGCTGCCGCCGTCAAAAGGAAGGGATGCTTTTACCGAACATTGCTTTTTGTTCCTCTCTCTGTCCATGCTGAAGTCCAATCAAAAAAGTTTCCTGCCAGTGCGCTATCTTTAGCACCGCTAATAGCGTAGTTACCCTTTCATGTGTACGGAGTCAGCCTACGCAAAGACTTCAGATTCCCGAGGAAAAAGAACAACAACAACAACAAAAACACGGCGCGTGTTCCCTACCTCCCTCCTACCCAGCGTTTCATCCTGGAGAGAAAACCGAAGCGCCGACGAGCGTCCGCTGCAGCCCACGCCGACAGGAACCAGAACAAGAAGCGCTGATGCACGTGCCCTCTCAAGCACGCTTACGCAGAAAGCAAGAAAAGAAAAAAAAAGAAGTTTGCAGGGAGGAAAGCGATCGAGCCTCGGGACAAGCCACATCGAAACAAAGCCAGCCAGGAGGAACGACAACCCCCATCACCACGCTACCGCCACGGGGCATCCGCCGCCTGAGCGGCTTGCTTGCGAAGCTTGGCTGGGATTGGCTGGGATTGGCTAGGTGACGCGCGCGTGCAACGCGAGAGAAAGCCAAGAAGGGACCAGGGGGGAACAGACAACAGGGAACGTAACAGTGACCAGAATTACGACGACCGATCGACACAGAGCCAGGAAGGCGGAAACCGCGGGCGCGCGTTACCATGGCAACCGATTTTCGTTGCTCGCATCCTCGAAATGGGAAGCGTGGGAGCGGGGGGCGCTCGCTTCTCCGTACCCTTTCCTTCCCTTACCGTCTTCTCCTTCCCTTTTAGGGCAGTCCCGAGAGTCCCGCAGCCCTTCGGGACTCTCATCCCAGTCTGTGGAGATGGCGTAAAGCGCGCTCTTTCCTACAATTTTCTTTCCTCCGCCGCCGACCTGCTGTCCTCCTGCTCCAGCTTTCTCGCCGGTGATGTCATCCCTCTCTTTCCCTTTCTCTCTACCCCATCTCTCTCTAGCTCCCGTGTTTTCTAGGGAAGAGGCCTCCTCTCTCTCTCGCTCTCTCTCTCTCTCGCGCGCGCTCTCCCTACTTTCCCACTTCCGAGTGGCCTGCCTCTGTCCTCCTACGACTCGTTAACGGCGGCTCCGGAATGTCGGGGAAAGTGCGGCCCTTAGCTGTCTGGTTTGCTTATCTGCGGTGTCCCTTCCGGAACCATCGCAGCAATCCCCTGATTGACCGCAGGTTCCTGTCAATCAGTTAGCGGTGCTCGCATTTCCTTTTTCTCTTTTTTTTATAGACAAAAGGAAGAAAAAGAAGTTCCTGATGTTTGTGGTTTTGTCGCTTAGGTTCGAGAACAAGGAACTTGTCGCGACGTGCCTGTGGATGTGACGTCTTGCTACTTAACATGCATATGGCGTGTTCTTTATGCAGCGGTGGTGTAGAGGTAGAACACCCGCCTCGCGTGCAAGAGGTCCATGGTTCGAATCCCGATGCCGGCAATTTTCCACCGGATTAAAAAAAAATCCGCGTGTTGATAAAATTGCACAAACAGGCCTGGAGTGTGGCCTGATCCCGGTGACCAGAACCGGCTCAATATACAAAGTTGGCCTCAGGTGAGAACGGCGTGACGACGATGGCGTAAAAAAAAAGAAACAATGGCTTCTTTAAAAGCCAAGTCAGCGTCAATAGCAATAACAAGTCGGCGTCAAAGAGTTTCTTTGAACAGCAGTACCAACCCAGTCCCGTGTCTACAGCGTCCCATGTCGGCATTAACCACGTTCTTTGAAGAACCGCACGTATGTTCGCATTGCCACATACTCAGTGACCGAAGTTGGTCCGATAGTTGGTTTCGAACCGTATTACCTCAGCATAGCAGCCCGATGCGCTACCCATTCGACCACTGACTGCCCAATGGCGCAGGTAGGCGAGAAAACTTCAAGTCCCGTGTTTCTTGCGGTAACTTCCCAAAATCATGAGAAAACTGTTCGGTACAAACACTGACAGACAGGCAGACAGATAGACAGACCCACCCTCTGAAAAGTGCGTGAAGTACAGAAAGAATGCTAACGCATTAAAGGATTATTGAGAAACTGTGCCGTGCCACGTTAATTTGCGTCATCCTGGCGAAAGCTCAGAAACTCTTTTGGCATAGCTTTCATATCTCAGCGCGATTATACTTCAAAAGGAGGCGAGCCCTCAAGAAGTAATCAGGAAGCCAACACAGCGGACAATGCAGATCAAAACTTAAGGGCCCTGATTCGCTACGTCGTCTTCAATTGTACTCACTGTCGCCGGACAAGGTAACGTACAAGACTAATTGAAGGGCAAAAGTGTAGAGGGAGAGAGAGCGCGAGATGGTCGACTACCCTGCGCGTGGTGAAGGGCTACAGAAAAATAGGAAGGAAGAAGGAGTGAGAGTGTCCGAAAATGAATGTTCGCTCACGTAAAGTCGCACACGCTCGCACAGCCCCAGCTGTTGCCTTAGTTAAGGCCTATAGCTCAAGAAGTGCGTTGACGCTTTGGTGGCCCTGTGCACAGTAGAGTTGGCATTGCCTCCGACGTGATTAGTTCAAAGTAGCATCCGACATATGGAGGGACGTCGTAAAAGGGCAGATTATGCGATGCAGATCGTCGCTTTACAACAGCGACAACAACAGAAAGAAGCCTTCAAAGCGGCGCTCCCTGAAAATTATTCTTTCGAGGTCGCCCAAACCTAAATTAAGAGTTTCGCACAGGCTCTTTCCAACTGTTCTATATAGCCTTCACTCACAAGCGGCGATGCGGACCCGGCCCGGCCTAGTCCGAAGAGCTCCCTCCCTGCTAATGCTTTTTCTTTCGCATTTCCCTACAAAGGACATTGCCCGCAATGTCCCCGCGCAGCCCGAAATGTAATCGAGCAAAATCGCATTGTCTCTCCTATCCGCCTGGCGCCGTGCCAGAAAGGCGAGCGGTCTTTCCCTCTCAGAAACGATGCGGGAAACTACATCGTCCCCCGCCCCCGCAGCCCTCTTCCCCTATCCTTTTCTATCTTCTTTTCATTTCTTCTTTTTTTAGTTTTCTTCCTTCGCCATTCTGCGGACGTAGTTCTACGGTGCCAAAGGACAAAACAAAGGAGACGCGCGTACGCTGAGCGGACAACTTGTGTCCTCCCTTGAGCCATGACCTAACGTGCCATTAGTTCGCATTAAAGCACTGCAATTTACGAAGAGAGGGGTAGGAGGGTAGGGGGGGCCTAGGAAAGGACGAATACACGTGCACTGTTAACCTGCCATCAGTGAAGGCGCGCAGCGGTGCCGCCGCCGACTCGTTAGAGGGAGAAGGGCAAAGACGGTCCTAATGACAGCCGGGGTTCAGATCTGACTGCGAAGGTAACGCTCACCTTGTGGAAGGAAAGGGTACGGAAACGGAATGATTGTAGGGAGGCCCCCAACATTTACAGGCATACACAAACGTAGCCCCGACGGGCGCAGGTGCGTTAGCGAGGGCGCAAATAGCGTGTTTCAGAGGAATTGGGAATGCTAATGTTTCACTGATGTTCCTCCGCCCGTGAAGTCGCAGCACGTGGCAGCCTACAGCGATGGCCTCGCTTTCGCTTAAGCGTCAATGCAAACAAACAAACAAACAAACAACTCAAGAATTGCTCCCGATGGAGAATTCTTTCAAGCGTACTTTTTTTGTATCATTATGCGCCTCTTTCATTTGAGCACCCTATTAATTTGTTGCAAATTCATGTGTCTCTCTCTCTCTCTCTTGAACGCGAGATGCCTCCAGTCGCGGCTGCCGGCAGTTACAAACATTTTATAATTTTGTGCGTACATATGGGCGTGTGTATGTGCGTGTGTGAAGGAACAGAGCCGCCACAAGTGCGTACAAGAGAGATGGAGAGAGAGAGGAAGCTCAATGCATGCATGCCTAACTGGCCACAATGGCCAGTGGCTGTAATGATGAGGCGCATGTCATAGGAGACGTCTAGACAGACTCGGAACGTATACAGTCACATATAGAATAATGGAAACGCAGAAAGAAGAAACAGTTGGCAAGTGAGTGATGGGGCCTGGGTATACAAATGGGGAAGGCCGGCCACTTCCGGGTCGCAACGTTTGCGCCCTGGGATGAAGTGGGGAATTACATAAGGGAAAAAGGGGAAGAGAAGGGAAAGAGGCAAATGGGGGAGGGAATCGCCAACGTTTCCGGGTCTGTATATGAATGAGCCGGCATGGCACTTCTGCAGACGATTCCACAATGGGCGCCGTCTGGAGGTCCTTGACCCGAGCAGAAGCGAAGGCGTCTGCATTCTCTAGTCCGCCCTCGACAAAATCGACACACCTACTCTAGCGAAACATCAGTAGAAAGAAACGGAGGCGAAAAAATAAATACCTACCGCAAAACAAAACAATCAATGTTACCGGGGTTCAGAAACCAGCGGTGTCAACGACCTCGGACGGGTTGCCGGACACCACCGGATCAATAGACAGGACAAACAGTAAAGCACATGCAAGCGTCGCCTTCTTCATCGCCCCTTCTTTCTTCTTCCTACATTATTATTATTGTTTTCTTTTTTTGTGTTATGTCTGCTTTTTCTTTGACGCCTGCGCCTTCGAGAATTCCACCCTCATAAATTTTCGGGCTCTTGCGGTCGCCCGGCTGCAGGGGCAGGGCGGAGTAGCCGAAGGAAATTCGAAGCCATTGCCGTATAGGGCGCACGAGGCTTCGAGCGTGCGCAGTTAGACAGAGGAATAATTTATTTAACAGCTTCGAGCCTCGTAAGGATCGGCGCAGGAGTTTTGTTAGCGAGCAGAAAATAACGACTTCACATAATCGTGGCCATTCATCCCGCTCGAAAAGTGGCGACCAGCAGGTGCGTTCGCCAATCGAGCCCTATCTCTGTAGTACGTGCTCCCCCCCCCCCCCCCCCCGCCCTGCCCTCCCCTTCCCTTCGTTCATGCCATTCGCGGCGGATTATAGCTGTACGTAAAAAAGAAACGTGAAAGAACGAATAGGTGTGTGACAAGGTCTGAACTACCAGGTGCGCGACTGGTGATAGCATACAACCACAAAAGGAACAGAAAATACAGAAGAGTATACTGAAGAAAACCCTTTACTTGACCTTCCGTATTAGACAAGATGAAAGAAACCGAGCGCTTATAAACCCTTCGTCGTTTTGTCCGTATCTTTTAACATTGTTTCCTTACTCTTCCTCACATTAATATAAATGTAAGAACGCTGTCGGAACTCCCTTGTTACATGTACAAGCTTCTCCAAATTGTGCTGTCTCGTCCGCGATCGAGCTGCTACGTGGCGGGGTTAAGATTACAACGAAAGGAAGAAAGGAAGAAAGAAAGAAAGAAAGAAAGAAAGAAAGAAAGAAAGAAAGAAAGACGAATAACCGCGCATCTCCTCAAACGCTGCGCTCTCTAGTATGGCTTCTCAGCTGTGCTCTCTCTCTTGAAAGATAAGGGGCGTAAGGCTCTCCCTAGTCGTGGATAAGGTTGGCTCATAAAAGCGACGAATAAGAAGAAAAATACGGTACACCTACGCGCGCTCACTCGTTTCCCCCCGGCAGCTACTACGAACAAGCGCCGAGTCAGAGCGGCGACAGCGCCTGTAATAATAGGCGGGCGTCTCGTCACCGCCGACGACAAGCGCGCTGCAGCTATGCGCGTGCGTATGCATCCCGTGTGCTGCGAGGAAAAGGGGGCGGGGGGAGGGGGAGGGGTACCAGGGGCAGTCACCTTGGTCACGTTGCCATGGACTTCTCTGTGTGCGCAGCTGGCGGATACACGGAACGGAGATCCGAAAAAGAAAAACGAACGATAAAAGAAGCAAGGTAGTTCTGGGAAATGCGAGTTTTCCTTTCACCCGACAGGCCCCCGTGCCAGTGTCCCTTGGAAGCGGTTGTCCACCCCTACTCTGGATGTCATTTAAAGCGCGACGCCACCGATCTCCACTAGGTGCATATCGGGCGGGGTATAGCGCGCGCGGACGTGCTCATAACGGTGCCGCTCCAGGGTCAATAACACTTGTTCGGCAGACAGGTGGCCGGGGATACGCCCCCTCTCCGGCGACGAGAAAATGGGCGAGGGATTTGGTTTGCGCGTCGACGACGGAGGGCTTAACTATATGACACTTTAATGAGACGATTACTCAGCAGTTTTAACCAGACAACATCGTTACTGCGCGACTTAAAATAGAAGGCAGAGAAGCGGGGGCAAAACATTGAGAGCAGAACAGACGACAGACGGAAAACGTACAATGAAGAGGGCAGCGGAACAAAAGAAATACTTAATCTGTTTTCGTTTCTTGTTGTTAAATAATAAAAAGAAATTTTAAGGACAATCACAGGTGCAGAAAATAGCGTATAGACTGTCGAACTGTCTTCGTATATAGATTATGGCCGCTGGGTATGTCAAGGAAAAAAAAAAGAATAAATTAGAAATCAAAAATAAAAGAAACGCCCTGGTGTGGCGTGTTTTCCTAGAACAGCATACACTTGTGAAGAAGCTGTTGTCGCGAAAGTTGTTTGAATATCGATAAATGAAGAAATGGGTACGAATAAAGAAAGAGCGCACGGACAAGCGCCTTGTTTGCTTTTTCCTCTTACGACTACGTGCAAGTTTCGGCACTCAATTCCCAACTTAACTAGGTTACGCCTAACCGAATGTAATATGCCATCCGGTAATGTGATCTCATGGAGTAACAGCCGCTGGGTCTAATAATATATTCAGTTCTTGCGAGTTCGTATTTCGTATTTCTTCGTGCAAAGTTCGCATTTTCTTCATGCATTTTGCGCCGCCTTCGCGAAGCAGGCATTTCTACTGTATTTTCTTAGCAAACGTTTCGAATGAACTGCGTTAGTCTCGTTGGAAAAGCTCCCCTAACGATTAGCTTGCCGGAGGACTCCCAGTAATGACCACACTAAGTGCGCTATAGGTCTGGAAGTGCTCCGTATAATGCATCGCAGGCTGATCACGAAGTAGGGAGAATAACGAAAATACTATTTTAAATATGCACTCCGGATTTTATTAACTGCGCTGTGTTTTCTTTCCTATCATCTCTGTTGTTTCGCAGTGCCGACGTCTAGATGCATTAGCAACTCGCCCAGCAAGCCAGCTTTCGCAGTAGAATGGAACGCTATGTGATAGCGAGTTTACGGGACTTCCATTCATAATAGGTGGGGATCTTCATCTTCGTATGCTGTCACTTTCATGCTTAAAACGCAGAATTCATTGATTGTCCTTGTTGTTGAACTAAAGTTATTGCAGAGTTGAATTATTACGGATGCAAACAGCTTCAGAACACGTGTTTCAGTCGCCCGTAAAGCCGTATATCTAACATACCACATAGCGTCGGCGGGAAAGCGTGTTGGAAAATCATATTCAACGCGTGCCCGACGGCGTCCACCAACTTGGGGTTCGCCATTTTCCAGAGCTCTCTAACATGAGGGAGCTTTAGAAACAGGGGACCCAATGTTAGTGGATGCTATCGTGCCAGGCGTACAAAAGAACGCAGAAGGCATACGAAAGAGTTTGGTTTTTTTTTTAACAATCAAAGCCGCTTAAAGACGCTATTCCTAGAGATACCTATCATTGGGTTGTGTACGCCAAACAGTCATATAGGCACGAGCGGCGAATGTTGTGATTTGGACCACACCGCTGGTTGCGTTGGCGACGGCAACTGAACAAAGGGAGGCGAGAGGGGGGGAATGGGGGAGGGGCGGGCAGCGAACTCTTGACGCCGATGACGAGTTGCGAGCCGTCACACAAACTGCGCGAGCGCGCGTGTGTGAGTGACCTTACACATATACACTCGCACACACCCACGTGGGTTTGGTCACGTGTGCGAACGCAGCGCGTTGCTCGCAGGTGCGCCGTTTCGGGAGAGCGTCAGGCACCCGCGTTCGAAACGCGGAAGCTAGAGCTCACCACCTGGGTAGTGACACCCCCCCGTTGCTCTGTGGTGGTGCCAGAAGACCGGAGCGGAGGAAAGAAGGAAGGGTGGGGGGAAGGGGGGTACACTGAACCCGAACGCGTCGCGTATGGCCTGCGTGTGGCTCGATAACGCAGCGCTTGCAACACACTGGTGTTCGAGTGCGAGCACTCGGCGTGTCGCGCATTGCTCCCTGCAGCGCTGCAAAAGCGTGCTGCGACGGCGGCCATCCGTGGGCGAGTGCTATGGGCGACGAGCAAGTGACATTCGAAGCGACCTCACCCACCGCGGTTGGCTCAGGGGCTTCGCGCTGCAGAGCACGAAGTCGCCGGTGCGATACCCGTCCGAGGTGCGGCTGCGGTCCGATGGAGGCGGAATACAAAAAGCGCTCGTGTAACAGTGAAATGCGGCCGCAGCGGCCGAATTTCGATGGCGGAGAAATGCAAAAGCGCCCGTGTCCAACTAGTACATTGGGGGCACGTTAAAGAACCCTAAAGGTGGTAAAAATTAGCCCGGCGTCCCCCCACTACAGCGTGTCTCATAATCATGAAATGCAAAAGCGCCCGTGTCCAACTAGTACATTGGGGGCACGTTAAAGAACCCTAAAGGTGGTAAAAATTAGCCCGGCGTCCCCCCACTACAGCGTGTCTCATAATCATATCATGGTTTTGGCACGTTAAACCTCGGAATTTTACCCCGCCCCCTTCCCCATTTTTCTTTAAAGCCTCCAAAAATGTTGTTCCAGGAGCTTTATGGCTGTTGGCACGCAGAGTTGCAGCCTATAAACGGGTGCGGGTCTGTTGCTTGCGCCTGGCTCAGCGCGTGCGGTCGAAAAGTCGCTGGTGGCGCGATGAAGCACGGAATACGCCGCTGATGTTAAAAGTAGCAGCCAGAAACAGGGCGAAGAGAAGGAAGCGGACGAAACTGGTGCTGTTCCTTGCGTTCGTCCTGTCTCATCACTGCTGACTCTTTCTTTAACCTCAACCATGTACCAGCCGGCCCGAATCGGCGTTTCTATTGCACTACGGGGCGCCTGCAAGCACCACGACACGTGCGTGGTTGCGCGCGCAGCTCAACGGCGGCGTCCTCGTGTCACGCGAATCCATGCGGAAAAGGAGGCCTTCAGTCACGCTTCGAACATTTTCGCAGGCGGCATTGCAAAAGCGGCGATCAAACGGCAGTGGCGAATGCTCTCGCAATGGCGCGATCAAAGGTCTGCGAACGGTGCTAAAAAATTTTTTTTTCATGTTTACTATTTCATTTTTTTTTTTCGTTGGCGAACCTTTTTTCTTTTGCCACGCTTTTCGAGGTTTGGCATGGGTGGCAGTCGGCGCCTTTTCGTCGTTAATTGCTCGCCCGATGTAGTCGCGTGAGCCAGGCTCAAGGTCTGGCAATGTACCCGCAATCAAACAGTAAACTACGAAAAAAAATAATACGTGCATATAATGTCGACCAACGGGTACGTCTAAAGGATGAGGAATAAACTTTATTTGTGCGTGCACAGCAGATTTGAGACCTAGGCCTCTCTACCTAGATGACGGCCTCGAGCCCTTGGGCCCTGGCGGCATCTTCGGCCTGCTGGATTGCCTTGAGTTGGTCTTCCGTTGCACAGCTGAGCAACGCGGTCTCCCACTGCTCTCTGGTCTTGTTTATTTTATTCTGTGTGAGTGTACGAGGACAAGCCCAAGCCATATGTTGTAGGCTCACCCTTTCTTGACAGAATCTACATCTATCAGTGTGAAGGTCTGAAGCACACAGACCTTTCATTGGAATAGCGCATGATATTCAACGGCTTCTTTAATGCTCTTTCATTTGCTTCCTGATATTCTTTGTTTTTATATTCTGGAAGTCCCTTTTTTGGGGCAGCTGCGTATATGCCACTGCATACATATAAAGCCTATGAAAGTCTATAAAGCATATAATTTTGGCCGACAACGCAATGGCAGATCATCGACTGGAATAGCTGGACAGGAAATAGGGCGGGCTGTCGCCCTTCCTTGCGCCACTGTTCCGCTCTCGCTCTTTTAGCTCAACCTAGCTCCTCAGGCGCGGCAGTGTCGCCTTCAATACCACGTGACACTGTGACGTCACGACAGAGGAGAAACGGGGCTCCAACTCGCGCCGTCGCTCGCGGCGTCGCGGCGGTATATAAGCAGCTGCGCTTGCCTCTGCTAGACACTCACGAGGTGCGATGCCTCCTGGAGACAGAGCTGCTCGTTGGAATGAGAAGCGAAGGTTGCGGCGTGCTACAGAGACTGATTTTCTAGGTGGCTTTGGCTCAACTCTTGCAAGATGGGCTGGGTGGGAATCGAACCAGGGTCTCCGGAGTGTGAGACGGAGACGCTACCACTGAGCCACGAGTACGATGCTTCAGAGCGGTACAAACGCGCCTCTAGTGAATGCGGTGTTGCCTTAGAAACGAGCTGTTTCTAAGGCTCAGGCGTGCGTCGCTTGCTCAGGCGCACATTTCGTTGCCGCGACGAACGCTGCGTTGCTCGACGCTCACCGCGTCCAATGCGGGGCGCGTAGTCGCTGCGCCGTAGCCCATTGTCTTACACCCCTTGGCGGGTCAACGGGAACGCTGTCGCGTTCCACTCTTGAAGGCGAGGCAGAGTAACGCATGAGTTGTTTCTTCGTCTAGCCGAACCAAATATAGCCAAGCAACAGCAGTTCACCAGGCTAAACTGTGGTTCAACAACTAAAATAAAGGCTAGTATGCTTCGCATCCTGGGCTTAACCTTAGCTAAGCCACAGCCATATTTATTTGGGCTGCCGCATTCTTGAGCCACTCGGTATGTGGTAGGCATTCATTGGACCAATGGGTAAAGTACGCTGCGAAAACCTGCAGTGTGTATGCTACTGCTAAACGACTTGTACATATTGGCGGAGCCGGTGGATGCTATGCTGTGCTACGCCCAACGCTGTACAACTGTATGTATGTACAACGCCATGGTAATGTATGCAACGATATTCATTCACTGCCACGCAAAAAGCGACACGCGACGAGTCAATCCACGAAACGAGGAGATTGAGTGGGAAGCAGGCCCGGCAAGTGCCCCTGCTTTTATTCTCTACCACTGTAACTCTCCCACTTCCTACAACAAAAACATACAAGCGCGGAATCGTAACATGGTGCAGACAGCTGACGCCCCTGAACACAGCGAAGCCGAACCGTCACTTTTACGTTTTTAGCGCACGAAAAGGGGCGAGAGACAAAAGTACGACGCGAACACTTCTGACGCGGACACTTCTATCTCTCGTCCTTTTTCGTGCGCTATAAACGCAAATGTTATGGAATACCAACATGTCCAAACTTACGCTCTTTCATACCGTCACCTTTAGCTGTGCAGGTGCCAAGGTACACCGCTCCAAGTGGCTTGGGCGAGACCTGGGGTGGCTTGCAAGAACATTTAATAACGAAAATAACGAATTTAGGAACGCGTACTTGTGCGGAATAGGCGTTGTCTATGGAACATTTATGAACGCGTTCTTAAATTCGTTATTATTTCCATTACTAAATGTTTGTGCAAGCCACCCCTGGATTCACTGCCGTCCCGAACCGAGCCGCAGCGATTTTCATTCAACAATTACGATGCTTAGCGATGCCTAATGGTGTTTTTTTACGAGCGTAAACCATTTTTTTATGTTTTAGAAATTTATTTGAACTGTTGACGGTTTCGTTCTGTGCGTATCTAGTGTTGAAACCGGTCTTTCTCTCGAAGTTGCATAGGCCACTCCCGGAGTCACTGCAATTCGTGTGTACATGGCGACCTACACATCCGTCCACGTGTGGGCGTCGCCTGTATTTGGCTCCACCAGTAATGCCGTGATGCATTACAACGCTATGCCATTAATCTGCTCCTTCACATAAACGCTTCGCAGGCGCGCTGAACGACCGGTCACAGCAATGCGTACATTGCCATAGATAAGACCTGTCAAGTGCCTCTAACCTGTTTCCTCTCCATCGATCTACTCTCTATTCTTTTTCCTTTATTTTTACTGCTCGTGAACTAACGGTTCTCTTCCACTAATTTTTGGATGGCGTCTTTTTTTCTTTTTCAGCTGTTAATACCACGCAAGAGAAATGTCAGAACCAGGCATACACTTCCTTGAACTGGCTAGATCTGACACGCCGTGTTAATTAATGGTCAGATCGCGAGTCTTAGACCAGGAAAGATATTAATATAAATACACCAAGACGGGTTATTCGCAGCGTCACGTGCTTGAATATGTACTTGACATGTACTGTAATGAAATATTGCACTCAGTCTTACGTATTCCAATACTGTGTAGGAAAACTGGCGTATGATACGGAAAAACCGGTATACTAATAGAAATGCAAATGCGTATGCTTGACCGACCGACCGACCAACCGTGGGCCCGACCGACTGACTGGCTACGGAAAGGTAGTAATAGAAATGAAAATGCATTTGATTGACCGACCGACCGACCGACCGACCGACCGACCAACTCACTGACTGATCTACATAAATATATATCACTGTTCTATTTATTGATAGATCAAACAAAGTCACTGATTGGTAGAACAGTGGCTGGATAGATTGATTCGCTTATTCACCCGATGATTGAGCGATCGCCAATAGACAGGTTAGGGAATCGTTGAACCATTTGCTCACAGAAAGAAAAAAAAAACTGCAAGAACATGTTGTTGCTACAGACCACGAAAACAAGACGTGGCTGAGAAGGAGAAGAAGACGAAAAAGAAAATAAGTACTATAGCCAGGAATCAAGTTCGAGCTCGTAAAGGCACGTACAAGAAGCTCGACAAATCCCCACCGTGCACCACCGTGCTTCTTTCGGCCGAGGGAAACGTGGGATTAGAAGCCAATTGCGTTTCGGCTTAGACCAGAGCCGCTCCGTCGGCCGTCCTCCCGACGGCTCGATTCCACGTTGGCTGCTCCCAGGCTCCGTAGAGCGCCGTACGTTGTTCCCGAGGAGCGGTCGTAATGCGACGCTTAAGCCGCCACGCAAATACGGCGAGAATCGTGGGCTTCTCCGAGTGCACGCTTTGTCTTTGTACTGGCACACGCTTCGTGCGCCGCATAGCCCTAACTGGAGCGAGTGGCGCCCAACCTGCATCTATGGCAGCGGTATTATAAGCGTCAGTAAATCGAAAGGTTTAGAAGCAGGTTTGGTGTGTTGTTAAAAAAAAAAAAATCACGTGTGATAATCCCCGAATGCTCGCGCTGAGGAGAATACTTATTCCAAAAGATTTTCGTTTTTACGAGTCATTTGTCCATGCACCGGCCACTTTCTCTAATCTGTCTGATATCGCAACTGGGGGGGAGCCTGTTCCTAAGAACGCTTCTAACGTAAGGACGTTTATTTACTTTCATTTTTTTTTTGTATACGGGCCCAGAACAGGCTTCGTGCCAAATCTGCGGTTACTGAGCTACAGCGTTTCTATTATTGCCATATATTTCTTTCTTTCTTCGCTCACCTTTAACATTCTGCGCAGTTAAACAAGCACATGAGAGCGGTAGACTTCTCTGACTAGGGTTTCTTTTTGCATACTGTCTTTCTTTAATGCGTTAGCATTAGGAGTGTTAAAGTGGGGGGAAAATGCGTGTGTGCGAAGTGTGGGTAGCTGGCGATACAGGTGTGTGTGTATATATATATATATATATATATATATATATATATATATATATATATATATATATATATATATATATATATATATAGTGCGAAAAGTGCAACTGACCACCGTCACTTGCACTCCGCTCTTCGAAGAGCCCGGTCGCTTGTCGAGTGAGCTCCTGAACAACAGTTTTGAAGATATAGTGAACGAGGTTTCAATCGTGGATCCCAGACCTCAAACAGATTCGACGTAATGCTAACACATTTCTGTCACGTTTACCGCTAAAACACCGCCAAACTTCTTTTTTTCTTTAGTTTTTACTTTCTTCCAATTATTCCTCAGAGCTGGATCGCTCAGCGCTTCTATCGCACTGGGCGCCTTCTGAAGGGACGTAAAACGAGAAGAACAGTGAGTGAGCGAGGGAGTACGATAGAGTGCGAGCGAGCGAGATAGGAATTACAGAATGAGAGCACGAGACGACGTGAAGCTCTAGCGGCTTGCAGATGCCTCGGCGACGTGCCCTGCGGGCCGTCAGTGCTATCAGGAAGCGCCCAGCGCCGGCCCGCATGTGCGCGCCAGGTATGTACACACGCGAACGCGCTGCAAGTGGCCGGCTTGGCATCCAATTAAGCCGAGTCCGCTGGCGGACGTGCAAGCGGCCCCAATTAGGGAGCTCGCCGTATACGAACCCCCTCCTTCCTCTCCACTACCCCTCGACCGCTTCGAGAAGGCGCGTGGTTTGGACCAATTCCTATGGCAGCGCTCCGATGCTGTCCATTCTGCACCGCCGTGCTCCCTTCTTGATCCTTGTCAGCAGCGAGTTTTGATGCCGATGCCGCTTGTTTGCGTTGAGGGAAACGAACCGGGGTGCGGTCGTTAGCGCGAGCACTCTTGTTGTTACGACACTGCGGCTCCGTGATACGCCGACGGCGGCGGCGAAGTCTCGCAGCGAGTTAACGAGCACTAACCGCACTAGAATAACCTCTACGTTTGATTGTTTCATTTGTATCTCCGAATCTTTGCGTCACCATTACTCGCTGCACTGGCAACGAGGTCAAATAAGGGCGATTTAGATTGCGCTGCAATGAGGGGCCCGCAGGTGCTGTCATTACAATGACTGATTAATGGAGTTTACCGTCCCGAAGTGACATCTGGAGGCCACGGACATTTAAGTATAGGATGAAATTGCTTCCCATTCTTGTCATTTCTTATCGTCCGACCCGCCGAGTGACCGATACCAGCGATAGCGAAGCTGCTATGTTCGTGTGATTCAGTGAAGAATGCTTTCGAATGCCTGTATCTCAGAATATGCGAAAAGATATATATGCCATGTCTTTACCTTTCCTTTTCAAAAATTGAGAGTAACTTATCCCTCTTTGGGTAGTGAACTGGCGAAGCAGGTGCCACGTGTCATTTTACCTATGTCATATCTGTCATACATCTATTTAACGTAGTGGACAAGGCGGCAAACTAGTGTACTTGTTGCCAGCATTTCCTATAACAAAAATCAATCAATCAATCAATCAATCAATCAATCAATCAATCAATCAATCAATCAATCAATCAATCAATCAATCAATCAATCAATCAATCAATCGATCGATCGATCGATCAATCAATCAATCAATCAATAACGAATTTCAAAAGACATTAAAAATGAGAAGGATCATCATGAAATATGACACTTTACCCCATGAAAAACACCCTATGGAGGACTCCAGATTATTTATGACAACAAAGCATTATTTGATGCACATCGAAATCAAAGAACCTCTTGGTTTTCCGCATTCCGCATCGATAAGAAGGCGCCCGCGGTGAAACGGCAATCGATCTTGTGACCTTGCACTTCGCACTTGATGCCTGTTGATTCGGTGGAAACAATGCCAGACAGTTCTCATAATAAATTCAGCTCTGAAGTCATGAAGTGGCGTAATAAGACTACGAGACGGGGTCAATTACACTTACACTCTGCTGTTTCTGTGCTGCAGAAAGAAAAAAACGAACAACGACGCGGTGTTTAATGGCGCCGTGGAGCAGCGAAGGCCAATCGAAATTCAATTGTCCGATAATCTATATATGTGACCAAATGTTTCCTATTTCAACTGCTTACCTAATTCATTTGTGCTTATTGCGTGTAGTGTCCATGCGACCAATCTCACTCGTATGTATGAACCGTGTTCCGAAACAACACCAATTAACAACAACAATAACAAGGACGACGACGATGACATTGGTGTGTGTGTGTGTGCGTGCGTGCGTGTGTGTGTGTGTGCGCGTGCGTGCGTGTCTACCTAATCCCCAGGAATAAAGCGCTAGGCGTGACTAACCCGTCAAGATTTCAATACAGATTTTTTTCTTTCTCAATCTCGCTAATTAACTCGTCTTGATTCTCGTAATTCACGACGCCCAGGGCTTAGCCTCGCATAAGCTGGCCAAACACCGCTTTAATCCCTCGCGCGCATACTCCCTCTCCTTCTCTATTGGCCAAGACGGTATCGGCGCCGGACACTAAAACCTATGAAGAGTAGCGAGCCTTGGCTTCACGTATACGCATATCAGAGTTTTTCACTCACCGGTGCGGTAAGTATATTGGCCTTCAGAAGCAGCGCGTCAGCTCAGAGGCGCACACCGGCCCCGTGCATGCGGTGGTGGCCGTATGAGGAGGGGGCCGTGAAAATCGATTTAAGGATTCGCCTCGTTTCCTGAAAGTTGGCTTCCCGGACGAGGCGAGATTGAGGCCGGGCGTTCGTCCAGGCTGCCTTAGTATAAACGCGGTCAGGTTAGGTCGAAGCATCGATTTTGCGCGGAATGGATGAGATCGCGTGCCGATGTTCCGCCGCCGAAGAATTTTAATGAGCACGTGCTCTTTCGCGAACGAACGCGAAGACGGTGGAGCTGTATAGAACCAACGTAAAATGAACGGGCACTCCAGGTGAGCCTCTTCGTTTTCATTTCTCTCGTTCTTATGTTTCCTTCGTTTATTGTTCTGTTTGTATACAAAATGGGCGAGGAGGGAAAACCCCCGTACAATCGATGAACGCAAATTTGAAGAAAAAGAAAAGAGAAATACACTTTCTTGGAATCAGATGTCACTCGCCGGTGAGGCAAGGGCGAAGTAAACATTTAAAATTAACCATCGACTTTTATGAATTGTTGGGCGTTGCTAACCCATGTAAAAAATATGTTTCGCTTATAAAAACATCCTTGTGAATACTGCCGACGTGTATGATCCGTGTTTCTTTCTAATGTCGCGGTGTTATGTGATATTGTTGTTGTTCACATTGTTGCTTTGAAAGTTTCTTTGTAATGTCCGGGTGTCGTTTTGTCTTGCCCTATAGTAACGACGTTTTGTGCGCATTAACGGTTCTCTTACTTGAATGTTGTGCAAATCGGGATGAATAGCATTAGTCAGCATGTAATTGTGAATGCTGTTTCTATAAACCTACAGGAAGGATAATACCCTTACATGGCGGCTTTATGCGTACTTGGGGAAGTGGTTAAGGGGCAAGGAATTACGTGTGGGTCCCTATGAAAGCGTCAGATACGAAGCTCAATAAATATTGATTTAAGTGACACACACACACACACAGCACATACGCGCCCAGAGCGGGAACATCAATCATTGTGACACGCGATAACACATTAACACCCCTAATTGCGTCGCGAGAGCTTCGGTTCATGTCTCGCCAAGCCACATTAAGTAGCAAGAAAACAATGACGAGTCAGACAAGTGACGAAGCACAATGAATGTTTTACACACCCGTTTATTTTTCTTTTCTCGCTCGCCCGCCTTAGTGGTTTCCATTAAGGAAGAGCTTATGTGCGATGCGTTCGAGCCCATCGGCGAAGACTTCGTACAGCGCGTACAGGATATGGTGATTTCTCTTCTTGAGCTAGCCGTAACTGGCTACGACTAAGTATGAGCGCACTAGAATACCACAGTCCCGGAACGGCGCCGTGCATCAGCGGAATGTTTTCTATTTCGTCGGCATGCATTATATGACCGGCAAAAGCTTATCAATTCAGATCGGGAAGACAGTTCCATTATATAAGGGGAACCACGCATTAAGAATTTACGCATAAGTGCGCAGTAAGAACCGCCAAGCGAAAAAATAAAGTCGATCGATAGGAGAGACCGTGTCACAAGCATACGCGAACACACAACTTCATAAGCGCAGCGCAGTTCCAGCGGTAGCCTATAGTTTCCACAAGCGGCGCGGGGTGTTTACTATTCCTTCCGGTGCGGCGCTGCTCATCTTCCAGCCAAGGAAGCTTCTTGCCGTGCTTTCGAGGTGCGCGGGCGACGCTTTTGCGGGCGTCGTTATAACGCGCAACGAACGCGTGACACACACACACAAAAAAAAGCAGCAACAAAAGGATCAAGCAAGAAAAAAACGAGGGAAGAAAATAAAGAAAGGAAAGAAAAGGCAACGTCTAACGGCGTCCTTGCAACCCGGAGCTCCATAGCGGAGAATATAGTGGTGCTTCTTTCTCGAGAAGCAGATGCTCCAAAGAGCCTTCGCATACCACGCCGACACCGCTATATGTGAGCCGGCGATCCAGTTTGAAGAGCTCTCCTCTCTACTTCTCCCCCCCCCCTCTCCTTCTTCCCCGCACTCGCCACATTCTTTTGTATTAGAACCCCCTAGTGACGACGACGACGACTACGACGGCGTACTTAGTCAAAAGCGGACAGGATTACCGCGTCGAGGGACTGCGTAGCGACGCGGGGTTCGTTTAGGGGAAGCAAGGAACTTGCCCGCGGCTGTGAGCGGGTTAGGGAATATAGAAATAGGGAGAGGGGGATGAAAGGACGAGTATGATAGGGAGAGTGTGCTTTTCCTTCGATCATCCCTTTATGTGTTCGGCGGCAGAGGACTGTTGCTGCCTCTGAGGAGGGTGACGGCGCGTAGGCGTAGAGCTCGCAACGGCGCAGCGCTTAATCGGATGGCGCGCTCCCCGGATCGAAAGGTCAGGGAAACGCCTTTTTGTACTTGCGCGGCCTCGTTTATCTCCCGGAGAAAATAATTTGGCCGCTCGGGTTGTTGTTGTTGTCGTTGTTGTTGTTGTTGTTGTTGTTGTTGTTGTTGTCGTCGTCGTCGTCGTCGTCATTGTCGTTGTTGTTGTTCTGTAGTGCCAAGCAGCTGTACTTGTAGAGCTGCGTAGCTAGCTGTCTGGCTCCCGCGAGTCGCGAGATCACGCGCGCTTGGGCATTCCTTTAGAAAAGTAAATGAAGAAAAAAAGCATTAGGCAAGGTTAAAAAGCAACGAGGTCGGAACCCAGCAATGTTCCAGGGTTGCATGTCCCCAGTTATGCCGAACAGACGCGAAGACTATGTGGTGCTGCATTACCTGGTTTCCTTGTGACGGACCGCGAGAGGGGGGGGGGGAGGGGCGGGAGGTTCGGCGACACTATGTATGCATGCAAGAACGCCCGATACGCTGATATAATCGGCAAAAATTGGCTTAATGCCACTTATGAGCTTTCAACAACAACAACAACAGTATGGGCAGATTCGATCTTGGTGCAAACAAAATACCAGCGAGTCAAAATTTGAGAGAAAAGGAGAGAGAGAAGGCAGTCACGTAAACAAAAAATCACCAGCGATTACAATGCGAAATTTGAGCGTGGCTATATACGTGTTTTGATTTCGCAATATGTTGAGGCATCGCACCCGTCACCGCAGCGACTGGCAGAGCCGCGACGTGCGGCGCTATATATAGACCGGCCACATAGTTGCTGCTTCCCGGTAAGTGCAGCTTATGCAGCCGTAATATTTATCGGGAAACGCTTGCGGCGAACGCTATGCGCGAAAACAAACTTTCTGGTTCTTTCTTTTAATTCCCCCGCACGGCCGGTGCCGCGGACGTCAGCGCCGTCTGGTGGTGCTTCAAGTTGGCTTCCTCCGCGTTCATCCTCACGCGACCGCGGCACCCTTCTCCTCCCCTTTCCTCCTCCCGCTCTCTTCACTCTCTCCGTAATTCATCCCTCGCTGCGCTCCACGTTCGCTCTTTCATCTTTCACTGTGCTCGTTCGCTCGGTTACGTCGCCGACGCACGCCGACGCTCAACGTAGGAACGGGCGGCTAAGAGGTGCGCTCTAAAAACTAAAGTGACCGGTTGGCTACTCCGCACTGGGTGAAGGGAAGTGGTGTCACAGTCGGTCAAATAAACGGTGTTTAAATGTCGCCTGCAGCGTTGCGCGCATTCGAGAGGACTTATGCTGCCAAGCTAGGTTACGAATGTATGTGCGTCTCATGCACACAACATTCCATAAGAACACTCAAGCTCCAAATTGAAACGGTAATAATGCACGTTACCCTTGTTTGCAAAAATAGTAATAAAAACGGGAAGAGATAACTGTATGGCCAGAAATATGTGTCAATGTTCCGTTCTCGCTGACCGTTAACGTATCGCACGCCTACGTATGGAGCGCGTGAAATAGCTGTGAACCAGTTTTTGGGGCCAGTGTGTGCACGCATAAGAGACGCAAGCCGCGCACGTGCCGTCTTTTTTGCATAAGAGCAGATTACATGCTCACATGTTTGGCTCAGCGTCAGCACATGTCTTGCTTAACTTTAAAAAAAAAAATTCTGGGGTTCTCGCTCGCGACAAGAGAAGCAAGACGTGAGCTATAATGTATAGACACCCTGGAACCTTTTTAGGTAATAAGCTGCTAGGCGTCGACGTAAAAAATCACTTGCTGTACATAATTGCTCGAGTCCGCAAGCTATCGAGATCGAGGGGTCAATTCGTATGTCCTTACATATACAGACTGAGGAGATTTATAGATAACCCAATGCTACATTAAATTCTGCAGTCTTCATAAAATCGACTTTGTTGCTGCTTATGCAAATTGTGCAGAATTATCATGTAGGAAACAATTGGCATTAATCGATTTCAAGTTTATGGCTACAGGTCTACGGACTTTTTGTACACAGCCTACAGGATTAATGACTTCGCGTGGTCGCACGGCAAAGAGCTTGACGTAAGTCTATCTTGCCTAGCACGGACAGCCGTAGCAATAAAACGTGAGGCTGCTTTGCTCAAACAAATGTGGTATAATCATAGACTACAAAGCAATTTACAATGCTTATTTACTGTCTACGAGTACTTACTGAATCAGAGGGGCCTTTTGAAACCACAGATCAATGCCTATTGGCGACTCCAACTAAATGCTCGCCCCCTTGCGGCCGCGCGGAGAAACAGGCGATCCAGGTTCAAGTTTGAAGCGAAACAGGGCCTCTTACCACGGCACGCGCTGAGTGCCTCGTAATTCTCAAATCGTCGTGATGCCGCCGCGAAAAATCGCGAACATGAAAAAATACGGACGTGGAAAACCTTTCTTGTGTGCCATTATGCGTGTCATCGCGGTGGAAAGACAGCACTGTATGATTTCATCTCTTGGCGAAAGAAGCAGACGACGCGCATCGGAGAGCGACTTGAATGAGAAACTTCGCATTGGGAAAAGGTGATGACTGATACTATACCAGTTTGTTCGAAACACTTCACTCGAGGCTTCTTTCTCCCAGGCGAGCAGAACATTACTTTTGTTTTATTTATTTTAAACATCTCGCAGGCATTTCAAATCGTGGAGTGTGCCTTGCTTAGGCAGGTGCTTTAATTAATTATAGTGATGTGCATTTAAGCTGTATTTGGTTTTGTATGTTTATAGATTTATACCCCAGCATTAGTGTAACTAATGCCTTAAGCAGGAGGCAAATTCTCGCTAATGTACTTTTGCCTGCAGGCACGGTAGCAGGAATGATATAACTGCCTCGGAAGTTATGGAATGATCATGGAAAATATAATGCCGCGAGGCTACATATCATTTTCATAGCATGCTTTATTTTAGCGGTGCAAGCAGATGCTGTTTTCTCATTCAACGCGTTGAGTTGCCAGTTTATTTGCTCGCAAGAAATTTAGAAGCAACAACAGACAGTACTCGTTCCGGCTTTGGAGCGTTTGACCTGCACACAGTGCCGCTAGCTTGCTTTTCGACACTGTTACACGTCTAAATTTCCTTACAACAGGTTCAGCTTATTTCCAAGTCCTGCATTTACACTAATACAAGTGACTTTGCTGAAAAGAAAGCCTTCGCTAAATTAGGGAAACCTGTTAGAAGAAACTCATCTTGGTTCGATTGGCTGTTATTCACTTCTCGCGTTTCACTATATAGGGTTTGAGAATTTTCACGGGTGGCTTACTTGGGCGTCGCATTCACGAATGCATATACGTTTTTGATTGGAATGGCTGATAGCGCCGAGTACAATGCCTGCGGTGTCGAAGAAACTATAGACCATCTACTGTGCTACTGCCCATCATTTGAAAATGAAAGACAAGGTCTCTGCACAGCTCTCAACCAGTTAGATAGAAAACCGTTCACCTTGAACAAGATCTTGGGGCCATGGCCTCGCATATCGCAGCTACAAAAGGCCACAAAAGCGCTGCTGCGATATTTGAAAGATACAGGATTGAGTCAGCGTCTGTAATCCGGACTGAGTGACTGAACGATATCCCCGGTGGACTTTCTCTTCTTTCTTTAATCTTTCCGTCCCCGTTTCCCTTTCCCCAGTGTAGGGTATACCCAACCGGGCTCAGTCCTGGTTAACCTCCCTACCTTTCATTTATCATTTGCTCTCTCTTCACGGGTGGCGGGTGTCTGCTGTGTTCACAAGCCCGAGCCCTACCTCGAACACTGCGTACTGCAACCATGAACAAGCATTAGTCAGCCGACGCAGATGACCTTATCACACGTATCAGCTAACTACAAAAAGAAAGGCGCGGCCCCGACTCACAAACGGAATTCTCGTTTGTTCTTATCCCCAGACACACTGACCAGGTAACTTTTCAGTTTTGAGCCTCGTTATATCAGTGCGGAGTGTCCGTATCTAGCTTCTGAAAGCAAGACAGACGTTACTGCGTATATATTGTGCGATGCAACATGTGACATACCACAACACGACTCTCAGTGCGGAGCTGCTTGTGAATGTCGAAAACAGTCGAGTATCGTACCTGTACCAGTGAAGCAACGCCGCGAACAAGAGCTTGCACTTTTGGGTACACGCACAAAACGCTACGCACACCTCCCTTATTTTCAACCTCCGGCTCTCTCGAAAGGGTCTTTGTCATTAAAAAAAAATATGATGTGGTTCGTTGGGCATGGCCGGGCGTTGGCACGCACAACGCAATGATTTCCGCGGCTTCGTCACTGAAATCCTTGAGAACCATGAAAATAAGGTCTAAATAATAAGAAAATATATAAATAAAAGAAAGGTAATCGGCAGCAAGGACCCTTTCGGCATCGACGAAACACCTCGATTCGATGCCACGAACGAGAAATGCGCGGGCACAGCACTAAGCGAAAGAGCCATCGTGAACCTGGATGTCGTAGACATATTTGTTTATTTGCACAGCGTTGCCAGCACAAGTAACGGATCCCGGAGTTGCCAGTACCCTGACAGTCTTGGCGAAGCACATAAGAAAAGAAAAAGAAGAATAAGCTCGTTTCCTGAGCCCGAAAGTTCTTTCTACGTAAATACGCGGTGCTTGTATCTAGGTTATATCCGCAGATTTCATCTTCACAAGGTTAAATCATCGTTTCATTCAGGGAAAGAGCTTCAATTGGAAGTGCCAGCATTATCGCGTTTATTCTTTTCTTCTCCTACCCTTGAATTTCCGTAGAGAAAGAGCGAACGCTGTATTGAGCCAGGGCCAATTTGGGGACGTGGGTAAGGTGAAGAAAGATCTGGCTAAGTTTACGTTGGCCCGTGGTGAGACCCAGTATGCGAACTTCATCTTCGAAACGGGTCTATTCTTCTGCCAGATATGTTTACCAATTTATTTCTCAGCTTCTTCGATGTTACGTTCTGTGTTTACAAAGAAATCCTCAAGCTAGAACTGTTCGTAAGAGAATGTGCCCGCCAATCGTGATGTCGGGCATATTATTGCCGTGTGCGGTCGGCCAATCGAAACAGCACTTCTGAACGAAAAACCTGCGCGAATTCACAATAAGCTGTTACCCTATAGAATCGTTCGTAAGAGAGAATATCAGGCAATCTTGACATCGGACATATGATTTTTTTCGTACGCTTCATCTGCGCCAATTGTACTACCTTGCGTATTCTTTGTGCACTAGTGAGGTAATATTATCAGCGGACGCGACCGGCCAATAGTAAGGAAATACGAATGAAAAACTGCGTAAATTCGGCTCCAGACCCTCTTAAGTTCGTTTTCCACCTTCTCAGAGAACCCGTAATGAACACTGCAGTCTATTTCATGCTTGTGTAACGTAAGTATATACGTAACTCTCACATTCTCCGCTATTCCGCAGCAACAAAAACAAAAGAAAAAAATATATATATCACATGCCCTTGAGGGAGCGCTTCCGGAGGGCCCGTAGCCTTTATCAGCCTGGCGGAATGACGCGATATTGCCTGCTATACATGCAGCTTGAGCCCCGGCCGGGACCTTCCTTCTGGGCACTCGATTACCCCTGTTTACCGACTGCTCTGCTACCGTGCAGTTCCTTCGAGAATACATACGCCCGCATACACGTCGTCCCTGGCGCGCCCGGGACAGGAAATAGGAAGAGTCCACATTCTGGGGGCAGAGAGAGTCGTCGCCGCGCACATAAGAGCCCCGCAGGGGTGGGCGAGGAATGCAGCAGGCAGAGCTGGAATTAATGGAAGACGTGGCCAGAGAACAGAGACCTGTGCTCCAGCTCAGCAATAACGTGCAGCGCTGTCGAAGGCGTACAGGCCTGGCATATCCGTATAAAAACGGAAGGGAGTTGAGCGTTCGTCCGCGGCTCTGCAGAAGGGGCCGGGGAAAAAGGGCGAATGCTGGTGCCTTTATAAAGGTAGCATAAAACGACATAGCGTGAAAATATGCATTCAGCCAGAGCTGAGCCATCGATTATTAGAGCGAAGTATTCTTGTGCGAGTCGACACAATCTTTGGTATGTATCTTGGCAGTTTTGGTAGGCCGATCCCGAAGGTAGTGCTCGATAAAGAGAGAGAGAGAGAAAAAAAAGCAGCCAGCAATAAGAAAGAAACCACAGTTTGGATAGTTAATGTACATGACTTCTGCCAGAAATAAATTAACGGATTTGTGCAGCTCACACAATTGCATTGAACTGCATAATCGGCAATAACATCATTCCGCCTCTTGAAAAGCTGTTGCGCATCAAAGGCCACACATTCCTTACTCTAGGCTTGTGGTCGCCCTTATAGCACTGCGAAAGTTCGCCCCCATTGCTGTCTCGCGTTGTGGTCGGGTTGCTGTCAGAACGCCGTGTACTACATACTATGGGATGCAGAGCTGGAACACGAGATGCAAAGGGACGAGGAACAACGGCGAGAAGAATACAACGAGCGAAAACGCGAAGAGTCGAACAGACGGCAGGACACACTCAAGAAGAAAAAAAAAAAGGCAAGCTTTCGTACCGGTGCCGCTCTATGAAACTCGAGTCTCCTCAGACGGCGAAAGAAAAGAAAGCGTCCGTGACTGTCGTAACAACTGTCTGATGTCACTGTCTGAAACGAACTTTCGACGTCGCCTGCCTATGCAACTCAGGCGAGTTGCAAACGTATGTCCCGGTAACCAAACCTAACGGGTAACGGTGGCTGCAATCAAATAACGGGGCCGTGGAAGAGGGCAAACCGCGACGGCACCGTGAGGCTACGTGTTTGCCCCCGAATACAAACAGGTTCTTCTCGTTTTGTTTTTGCCGAGGGCGCGCATATATGAACGTGAGTTTCGGGCGAACGGCTTCAATGAGGACATACGATACAGGCCTAGTGCACTGCAAAGAATAGGACGTTGCAGACAGGCAGGGAGAAGGGTAATGAAAAAAAATCTTGCGTAATAAAGTCCCTTTTCTGTTTTTTTTTTGTTTCTTTCCCCGACTTCGCGAAGCTTGTTCCGTTCGCCCCAGTGTGCTTCCGCGTGGCCTTGAATCATGCTTTCGGGGCCGTTCGTTTTCTCAGTCGGCTCCCACGAGAAGCGGATAATAAAGTCGATGCAGTTTGGCACGGGCCCTCTGCCACTCACGAACAAACGCAGAGAAAGCGAACTGACAACGAATGAGACGACGATAAAATATAGCCGAACGGTGAGAGCATACACAGGAGAATCGGCGACGACAGAGAACGGGCCAAGTCGGGGTCCTGGTTAAACAATATGAAGCCCGAACGCGGCGCAATAGCGTCTAACTCCATCTTCATTTCAACACCGGCCATCGTGGGTGAAAGAAAGCACAAAATGCGCTTACAGGGTAGTGGATAAGGGTTCCCTCCTACACTTTGGTATAACGAACGTTCCCATGGCATGTCCTGATGTGATCAGCGAACTGGCATCACAGTTGGAAAAGTTGGGGTCAGCGAGATTCTCCGAAAGCAGAAGTGCCATGCTGCGACCGCGTAGCTGCACGGGACATCGCTTGCTCCACACTTTTGTTTTTTTTTTTGTTTTTTGGCTTCCATCTCGGCTTAAAGTGAAGGCAGGAAATTAATGCACATATATATTTTTTAATGCACGCGCCTCAGTGACTGTTCGTATAGTTCTCGTGTCCACCTTCAGTCGTGCGCGCACTGCTCAGTCTCTCAGTCTTTTTCTCCTTGAATTCGCCCCTATACTCACAGTGTAGGGTAGAAAACCAGACGCTTGTCGGGTTGAGTTCTATACCTTTCCTTTTTTGCTTTGGCTCTCTTCTTCTATTTAAAACGACAACAGGAAAAGCTGCAACTTTCGACAGAGGCGCATCCACGTGAGCAACTATTGAGAGGGTGTGTGGGGGGAAGGGGAGGGGTTTCGCTCATGAAAGCAAACTGAGAACGAAGATTGACGCGATATCACGGCACGCTCGGTTTCATCAGCGCAGAAGTGTTGCAATATCTCTGCCTCCGCCGTCTGTAGCACCAGAACTTTTGGGACGGCTATGAACGCCTTTGATATTCAGACGACAGCGAAAGCTCCGAGTCTCGAAATACGAGCTAATCCCGCGGTCTGATCATTTTCATGCTTGTGTTGTTTCTCGCATAGCTCCTCAGTTATATGCGTAATTAAGTGACCAAAACTTTATATGCTACGTGATTACTCCCGTTGGAAAGTGTGCTTGAATAGCGTGACCACAGATCTGCTTCTGAACGAACGAACGAATGAATGAATGAATGAATGAATGAATGAATGAATGAATGAATGAATGAATGAATGAATGAATGAATGCCATGGATTGCTGCTAGACTACTACTTAAAAGTCAGAGAACTCATCCGAGAAATGGCCATGGGACATTGAAAAATAACCAACAGCATGAAGAGCTTGCGCCGGGTCCAAAGAGAAAGCAATTAACTGGCGGGGCTCTCTCTCTCTCTCTCTCTCTCTCTCTCTCTCTCTCTCTCTCTATATATATATATATATATATATATATATATATATATATATATATATATATATATATATATATATATATATTATTCTTGTCCTCCGTTTCCATTAGAGCCGTATTCCGGCAGCCTTCTTAACTTTTATTCTTCCATTTACGATGTTCGCTAACGTTGGCGCGGCAGGGGAAATTCAAGAGCTGGGTCATTCGTTATTGTCAGCCGTTCTCGGCGTTAATTGCTGCCTTCCCGCTCGGCATTTACGCTTCATCTGTCACAGTTGTTTTACTGCCCTACTTCTTAAGCAGTATACTAATGGGAACGCGTGTATTCTTGCAACAAGGCTAATACAAAGGACCTCTACCGGGAACTTAGTTTTACATATTTTATTCGACGCTGAAATATCAACATAAATTGCCAACACTAAATTCTGGGTGGTGTCCGCGCCACTATAAAGATGCACTTCGGTTGGAAAAGGCCATCTCGCAAATTCTTAACGCTTATTGCTCTCCGCGAACTGTCACTAGTGAAGCAGTTAATGAAATGCTATACAACTAAACGCGATGCGTACAATGCATCGTGTAACCTCATGAATGTTATGTTTATTCGCGGTACAGCTGGGTTCCAAATTTAATACCGCGTATTGTTTATGTTCATGCACGGCACCGTTCATACGATATATCAAAATGCAGACACCAAATCATGCAGATGTATAGTCAGTATAGTTACGTGCACTAACCTACTAGAAGTGATTTCTCAAACATATGTTTGAATTAGGAAAGAGGAATATTCGCTGCATAATTTTCCAAGGGAAAGTATGACTTCGGCCATGAACTTGTTTGGCAAGCTTTGACACCATCATTGGAGGTCAAACCGTGTATGAGACATGGACTGTCTCATGCTTTGGAAACAAATTTATCATTGCAGTAGAAAAATTTCTTGAGCTGGACGAGAGTTAAAATTCTTCGCGTATTTATATAACAGCGATACGCGTCAACTGTAACTTGCTCAATTTTCGTTAAGTTTGTGAAATATATTGACATTATTCCTATTATTTTGTTTATTTGGCGGCTGTAGCCCGGCCAGCAAAAGGGCGAGAAACACAAAACAAAGAAGCGACTGGATCCAGCGCATTTGATGAGCCATTCGCTGTCACGCACTCTTCGTGTCGCTGTGATCGCGAGGGATTTATCGTCGTCTTGATTGACACTTAGAACCCTTTCCCATGAGTGTCTTTCCACAATTTCTTTTTTAGCACTGTGACTGGCTTTAGTAATTTGCTCGCTTATCTTCGAGCCGCTACGTGATAATGGCTCAGTTAATATGCGTGTCACTATGTTACTCTGTGCGACGTCACACAGCTGCCTATATACCGCGAAGTTCTTGGCAGCTGGCAGGCCCACGCGATTCTATTGGTCCTGAGATTTTTATCGCGATGCAGTGAAACGAGCTAGCAGATTACCGCGGCGACGAATTGAAGCGGCTCGACGAGGAAGCGCAAAAACGTGTTTCAGTTCTGTTCAGTAAGTACGCGCCTCCGAGCTCTAGCGATGTCATATATAGGATTCTTGTGCAAAAAAGATGAACTTTGTCTATAGTATCTCCCCCCCCCCCCCCCCATTCGAGAAGTGAACATAAGTGCACGGAACCCTGTTGCATTCACCCTCTCCACTGGTCTTTCCTGTTATATCTGTACATAGAAGGCGAAAAAGGTTATTTCACTCTGTCGTCTATTTCTTTCTTTTCATCTGCCGCTCACGACCGGCCAACCCAGACGATGTATAGCTCAAGGGGTGTGCATTTCGGACGACAGCGAACGAAGCGAGCAAAGCGGATAAAACGGAACGTTTCCGCGTAGGTTTCGATTTACTTGCCGCGTAAGAGAAAACATTTTCCAAACCTGAATAAAGAACAAGTAGGAAATTCAATCCGATGGTGTCAAGTCGCTTGGTGGGCCCGAACTGTATGGCTGTGCATACGTATACGAGGTCGCCGAAATCCTTTCGCTTTGTTGAGCTCCAGACCGGCAAGAAAGTGCTGCGTTGAAGCCTCAGGCTTCTCAATAAAGCGGCAGCTGTGGCCACACGAGATTTTCTGTGCTATTGAGAAGGGATATACGATTCGCGCGTACGATGTTGAAGAAATATTCCGGTGGAATTCCTAAACCTTACGGTGTATACAGTTCGTCATCTTCTTCCACGTTTATGGAACGTCCGATTCGTTTTCGTTTTCAGGCGTCAACCGAACACCCAAATTATATTGCAGGACGCTTTATACCGATATGGAAACAGCTAGAAAAATATGGACCTGGCTCGGCCGATACGATATTACATATTTATACACATATAGGTGGCTCGGCGCGCTTTTACGTCGCGGTGTATGTGCTTGCGCCAGTCGACGCTTGTCCAAAGCGTCATCCGATATAACATGACTGTTTTCTTTTTTCTTTTTTGGGGGGTTGAAAACCACCCGAAAACTTATTTAACTTCGCCAGATCTGTTGACAAGTTGGCATTGCCGCGAAGCGGGACTGCACCGAAATTCGATGTTTCGAAGCAATGCTCTATGTATACGTTCTGAATAATTCATCTCGCATTCTCCGCCTGTATCTTGCATTTGCAGGCGTCTTGTTTGAATTTAGGCACGTACGAAAACTTAAAAGAAAAGTAAGAAACAAGCGCTGTGCCTCGCACGCGAGAGCATGAGCTATTCCGTCATGCTTTCATATGACGCGCCAGATCAACAAGTGTGCCGAAAATTCAAGCGTGACTATAATCCAACCTATTTGACGCCGCCGCCTTTTCCTTCGGAAGCCGTAAGCAGAGCCTAGAAATAATGTTACGTTATAACGAGAAAAAAAAAAGAACTATATAAAATGAGCTGAGCGAATGGTAAGCACCAGAGAACTCGCCTGTCAGCAGACGTTTTTTTTTTTTTTTGGAAGAAACTATATAGTAACTATAACAGGTTACGCTGTTTTCGCCGAAAAAAAAAAAAAAACCAAAGACAAGGCACGATACGGTTCACTGCAAAGCAATTTCTGTCCCACCTCGTTACTCCGCAACTACACTGCACTCATCACTGATTCACGCTTGATCAACTGGGCACCCAAGAGGCTATGCAGACAGCCGCTTCGTTTCTCGGAAATCTCCGCCCAAACGAGCGCTTTCTCCGCCTTATCAGCAACTCGACCGCCGCCACGAGTCATAGGGCCGTCAAGCGAAGCTCCGGTGTGACGACGACGCTCGGGTCCCTTCACTTTGCATAGGGGGGGGGGGGGAGGAGGGGGTGTCTGTAAACAGCGCCGCAGCGGCGGTTTTTCTTTCATCCTTCGTGCAATCGCGGCGCGTCGCCGATCTCGCGCCAGCCGCAGCAGCAGCAGAGCCTCGGGAACGACGGAAATCATTAAGCAAGCATACGCCCGAAACTTTCCCGTCGTCTTCGAGCGTGTCGCTCCGCGATCGGATGCGAAGCGACGAAGAAATCCGGTCGATGATAAGTTGTTTTGCGCCACTAACGGGCAGACGTGCGCACAGACGTATATACGTACGCACACCCTCCATATGCGAGGAGAGCTGCAGCGCGCCCTATATACCTTTACTTCAGGGCGAGGTTTCCCGTGTTTCGCCATCGTACCCTCGTGCGACCCCTGGTGCTTATAATTACCGCATAACGCGCGTTGCCTTCGATCCTCTCCAACGTTAACGTGGAAGTGATTACGCAAAGTACAGGTGATGCCCAAATATGGCATCCACGACGCTTTTTTTTTTTCCGGCTCTGCAGTTGCTTCCGGCGCATGGCGTATAGGCCAAAAAGCATAGCCGTCAAGATTGGTTTCGTTGCACTCGAAGCCGGCCGTCGCTGAGGCACGGATTTGGACGCCGCCTGTCCGTCACGTAAATGAAATTGGACGCGTGGCGGAACTGTATGAAAATAGATTTAACCCCATATTTTTGCCGCCAGCTTTCGCGAAAATTGATACTAAATTGACCGAAATTGTTCTGTTATTACGGACGGCGAAAAGCAACCGGTAAAGTGTGTTTCGTGGGCATTGAGTTGACATGAAAATTAACAATTGTAGCATTAAAGATACCAGCATGTCTATAATACATATATATATATATATAGTTATATCATAAGAAGCCAACAAATACTCACACCAAGGACAACATAGGGGAAATTACTTGTGCTTAATAAATGAAATTTGACCAAAAATGTGTTTTTTGCATTTGCGACACGTCAGTAGGCGATAAGAACCAATTGGAAAACTGATTATGCCTGAGTTTCCTTCGGGTTCGAGCACGATACAGACACCGCTGCAGCATAGCACGTGGTGGCTACTGACGCACCCTCGATCCCCCCCCCCCCTCGACCTTTCTCCGCCCCCCCCCCCTCTTCGCGCGACTGAGCTGTGTTTCCTTTCTCCGCTTTTCGAAAACCGAGGACCAAGTGGACTCCCGTGGGTCTCCCACGATGAAAGGGACGGCGTCGTTCTCGAACCTCATTAGCGCCGAGTCTCTTTGTCTTCGGTGCGGATTCAGTGGCACGCTTTTGTACTGCAGAGCCATGCAGACTGGCTCCTAGAGTGCAACACCTTCATTAACTAGCTTCGTTGCAAGGCTCCTTACAAGAGCGAATTCGCGTTCACATTCTCATCAATCCTTTTTTTTTTTTCTCTCGTTCTGATGATACGAAGCACTGAATGCGTACACGGGGCCAGCGCTACCAGGAGGTGTGTACTTCCTAATTGAATTTTTTTTTCTCTCCCACACGATTATACATAGTTAGGTCGAGTCGGCTCGCTTCGATTACTTATACTACAACTTGACCCTGCGCCCTGCCCAATCAGTGAGAACAATTGTCAACCGCCGCGCCCACAACGTCTTGGCCCGGGCTCAGCGTCTGAGATGGTCTGCTGCTGTGCGCGAGATGACGGGCTCGATTGCGATTAAACAAGACGAAGTGCGATTAAACAATGGACTGCATGATTTAGGCATCCGTCAATGGGAGCTTCTATGGTCGAAATTAATTCGGGGCCATCTTATGCGGTGTTCCTCACAGCCATAGTGCCGATTTTCGGAGGTGAAATCAATCAATCAATCAATCAATCAATCAATCAATCAATCAATCAATCAATCAATCAATCAATCAATCAATCAATCAATCAATCAATCAATCAATCAATCAATCAATCAATCAATCAATCAATCAATCAATCAATCAATCAAATGCGTTTAGTTTAATCAAAGGCAATTTAGTTCCAAAGACAATGTGGCTTTATTTTATATGTCAGGACATCTTTGATTGTTAAAGAAAGGAAGGACTGGATGTGCCTATATGGGACTTTCTGAATGAATGTTTGACGTTTAATGGCGCAAGGGCCAGGTACGGCCAAAGAGCGCCATGCCCGTGGTAATGAGTTCGCAGTGTAGTTATGAGTTCTATGAAGTTGATGCGACGTGGCTGTAAAGGGGCCTTTAAAATAGTAGCTCTAAAGTGCGTAAAATCTATGTGTAATAAAATTATGGCGATGACAGATGACGTGTGCTATTAGCATTAAGATGCATTGCGAAAGAATGATACGATATACAAGAAATGTCAGATGCTAAAATTGACTAGAGCACTACTGCCTCGTTAGAGCCCTTGGGAAACAAGGGCCTGGAGGCGTGTGCTATACAATACTGCTATCGCAGCGGCATCCTCTGAAGGGAGGAAGTTCTCAGTCATTCGTAATAACCCGCCGCGGCTGCTCAGTGGCAATGGTGTTGACCTGCTGAGCCCGAGGTCACGATGAGGGTGAAATGCGAAAACACACTTAGATATAGGTGCACGTTAAAAAAACCCCAGATGGTCAAAATTATGTCTGAAGTCGCCCACTACCGCGTGTCTCACAATCAGATCGTGGTTTTGGCATGAAAAACCCCATAATTCTTTTTTTCATTCGTAATACAGTCTAAACTGACCGCGCCGCGATATTCGTAGAGTGCAAGGGGCAGAACATGCACTTAGTTCGCATTTCTGAAAGGGGACGCTAGAGGACCACACTGCATAACATAGTTCAATTTGTTACCCATACAGTGTTGTGTATGTGTCTTTCTTCTACCTTTGGAGGGGAAGTCAAGCTGTCATTAATATTAATAAACTCAATAGGCTTGTTCTAGCCAACGAAGAGTGAAATAGACGTAAGAGCTGCGGTATATATCTGCTCAAACGTCATAGATGTAAAGCAAGATTACGCGATTGCGAGATGATTAAATTTGACGGCAATTGTACCTCGATCGCTTCGTGCCGTCTTTATTTTTCTTGTCGTCGCACGACGTAAGTTGCATACCGCGGCAAAACGTTTGCGTCAGTATTAGCGCCCAGGTCGGAAACCTCGAAGAAGAAAAACAAAAAAGTGAACGCAGCGCTCTTGTCTTCGTTTTTTTTGTCCGTCTTTTTTTTTATTTAGTCCCGGTCGCATTGAGTATGAGTTCAAAAAGAAAAGAAAACGACGTCGGTAAGCAATCGACGAGTGCGTTTTGAAAGAACAGAAAAAAATTAAGCGATACATTGGATGGATCTAAGCTCTGTAATCTGACGGGACTTAATTAAATTTTAAGACGGGGAAGACTACAGGGAGAGAAAAAAATGCATCGATCAGGCAGGACGACAATTATTGTTCGCCATGGGTCACACCCTGACAGCGAACACTAGGGGTGAACGACAGAAATAAGCGCCACATTCGAGTTTTATAGTTTTCTAGATTAAGCGTTTCTATCACCTTTGAATAATGACCAACACTTTCTTTTGTATTGGGCACGGCTAAGTACAGTATGCCGTTTTCTATTCTACAAGTGCGTACATCGTAAAGAAGGCTTTCACTGTCTATAGAGTGACGTCCGATGAATTCGCGGTTGAACGACTCGAGAAAACATGTAATTATGTTGTGAGGAACATCAATACAGAGAAGAAAAAATGGGGAGGATGTAAATGAATACTGTGAGCGCAATTCATTCGCATATTCTCCGCCGATAGCGTTCGTTTGGAAGACGGGTTCAAAATATGCACACATTCCACGGTGCAACCTTTAGCTTAGCCTTGGCCAAAAAGTTTTCTCCCGATAGCTTTATAGCTTCAACCAGGAAGGATCTTGTCGGGTTCTGTTCTGTTATACGTGCCTGTCGCTGTGGAGAGATTGAGCTAGAGTACCCCGCCTACTCCATTCATATATATTGACGCATTCACAGTGAATTACTTCAGACATTTAATTCACGCTTGATTGAGTGGGAACGGCACAATTCCTATCACACCATCATTTTTTTTCCTCCCTTCTTCTGCATTCTATAGTTTGTTACACGCTGTTCCTCTGGTGACTTCGAGGCCGCGAGTTCGATTACTGGTCACCGCGGCCGGTTTCCGATGGGAGTCGTCTGCAAAAGTGCCCCCTGTGGTCAGTGAACGTCAGAGAACCGCCGTCAGGAGTTAATTCGGAACTGTCCACTGCGGCTTCTACCATCACGTTATGCAACTTTGGCACCACAAGACCACGCAAATTCCCACGAAGCACCACGAATGCGCGATGTCCGCCGTACTCTTAAAAGAACAGCAGAGCCGTAGAATAGTGTATGAAAGATGCAGAGAGGAAAGGCTGGTGGCGACACCGCCTTGAAATTCCCGCACCAGCTGGTCGTGAAGTCATGGATTTTGACGACGCGTCTACTTGCGCCTACACTTAAACTTTTTTGGTAAAAGTCGATGACATCGTATTTTTTTTTCTTTAAAGAGCCAAAGACTGAACTTGGAAGGTTCAAGAACATTTACTTTATCGCAACGACCGAAATTCGAAAAGAAAAAGAGAAAATACTTTGCAATCCATGACGCCGCGCTGGGCTTTCTGCGCGAAATTCCGAAAAACGACCCTGTATGTCCTTCATTTTTTTTTCTCCTAATAATCAACCTATTACTGCGAAACCAACGAAAACATAGCTTAGCAATCAAAACTTATTCACCGTTTCTCTTTGGTGCCTCTTTATAAGGACAGCTTTCCGAATCCAACAACTTGTGGTTGAGGAATTCTTTTTTTGTTCCCCGCATATTTCCAAAACGATCTCCGGCGACCTCCGGCGAGGAAAGAAACAATGCCAAGGCTTGGCAAGCATGCAGGCCCGCTTGCGCGTAGGCGTGAGCACAGCACACGTCGTCGTCACGTCAGGCAAAGAACATTAATAAATGGGGCCACGGTTGGGGGGAGTGCGTAGGAGTGAGAAGGTGGTGGGGGAGGGGGAGGGTCGACAGTTCTCACCACTGTGAGAAACCACCCTTAGCGAGGCGTGATGCCGCATGTCAAGGCGCGCGTGCAACTGTGCGAAGACCACGCGCGGTGTTGTGCGGTGCGCTCGCCCCGCTCGACGTGTTTCACTTCGCGGTGGAATTTTAACGGCCCTCCCCGTTCCCGTTCGCGTGTACGACGCAGTGCCCGGGCTCCCTGCCGCCGGTATAGCGGGCGCAGTTTTGCGCGTACTGGTCCGAGAAACGCGGATGCGTCAGCAAGGCTGCCGCGGGAAACCAGCCGGCTCGACGCGCGACCTTTTTTTTTTTTTTTCCAGTAATGAACACACCTCGTATATGTGTGCCGGCTATTTAAGAAATCCTTCGCGAAATGAGGCAGTAGGTGACGGAGACGAAGAAGATGGGGGTCAGGGCTTTCGACGACGATCACGCTCATCGTCATCTTCTTTCTCCCTTAATTGTCTTTTTTTGCCTTCTCTTTTCGCGAGACGATCGTACGAAAAATGTGGGACGTGGCCCTTTCTGTTTTTCTCGGCCCGCACTTATGACTCGACATGCAGTGATGACCGCTGCGACCACGAAGGCAACAGCAGCAGCAGCGCGGTGACAGCGAATGCTTGCGTTTTGAGGCACGCGAGACGACGCTTCGGGAGGAGACAATCGTTCGTTTGTGGCCGCATGCGCGATGGCCTCCCGCGAGATGGGCACTGCTCCAAGCGTATAGTGGCCTTTTCTTTTGGCTCTCTATGGGAAAGTCGTCGCGGTTCACAATGCGAATGCCGCCGCCGCCACAGGCTCGGCCAACGCGACCAAGCGGCGTCGGGGATGGGGCTTCGAAGGCGTCCGTTGTTTCGGGTTACAGATATTGTCGACACTCGAGGAGACGGACCTCGGCGTCACGTGACTGCGTGCTCGTCGTCTGTTGTTGCATACACACTGGCAGGCACTCGTCGAGAAACGCGCATATGTAGGTCGTCTCTGGGGCAGAGACATTTTTGTTTTTGTTTCTTTTCTGACCACGCGCAACACCGGTGTGTAGTGTACTGTCCTTTTGCCAGATGCGAAGGAGTTGCGCGAGGTTAATTTACGCGCGGCCGTGAAGAGACCCTGGGTTGCGTGACGAAGGTGATGTCCGTCGTGACGACCTTGCGAAGAGAATGTAACGAGAACCCTCTCCGCATATACGCATAGTTTTTTTGCAGTGCCGCAGTAAACGAACAACGTTGCTACTGCTGATGACTGTCAGCCCCTTTTGAAATGTACAGAACCCCTGCGCCTGCAAAGACCTTGCTACCCTGCAGCTGGCTTCTTCTTTTTAAATATAGCCATTCACTCGCTCTTATGGGCAGGAGAGGAGGAGAACATTGGTTGCAGTCAGTGTGGACGGTATAATTGAAAGCCCGGCGTACGAATAATCGAAAGGGCCAATAATAATGCCGAAATAATCATCTTGCAGTTTTCGAAGATCTGTGGGCCGATTTATTCCGTTCGGACCCGTAAAGCCGTACTCAAGAGATGAGCCTAAAGACGGTGATGGTGACTGTGTGCGCCCTTTGTATCGGGCCGCCGCAGTGGCGGAGCTAACAGACAAATTCAAGAGCGTGCTCATCGAACGATACAGTAATCGTATTAGTAATATGCGTTAGTAATATGAATAATTTGTTAGCTTGTCGTCTCTACGAAATCTGTGCCCTGTGTGAGGTCTCCCGCACCCAGAATGAAACTAAGCACGGCAGCTGGGAGTGACGGCACACTTAGAATAGCGACGAAAGTGATGGGACGTTCAAACTATATACACGTACTTCCGTCTCTGCAGATATAATTAAACTTTTCTCTCTACCTGTCCCTTCCTATTCTTCTGCAGCCGCAGAGATGCTGCCGATTTCACCAAACTAAGTAGACGTCGCCCGTAATTTATTATCTGCACGTGCTGCAAAATGTGATAATGTGCACGCGCTGCTAAGGGTTACTGTAAAACAAATGACGCCAGTTTCGGTACCATCTGTCGCGCTGAGCAGAAGCAGAGGGGCGAAGGAAAAGCAATGAGGAATTCACCAAGGTAACACCCGGTTGACTGTACTACACTTGGAAAAAGAAAAAGCGCTAGAGATAGATAACGAGAAAGAAAGGAGAGTCACCACATAAACACCCGTGGAGAAACGCTTGCTGACATTGTCACACACGTTATGAAGTCTTGCTCGACTGCGACATCTTAACTGCATTAGACAAAACTAATCGAGACTGAAGTAATGATTGCTTGCCCGAAAAGGTTAATTAATATATTGGCCAGTCCCCTTACTCGGCTATCGGTAGCTGCTCCGCAAGTGCCGTAACTAATATAGAAAATATTCCTCCGTTCTTTTTAATAGCTATCGGTTCCGTACTTCCTTTTTAGTTGTCTTTCTTTCACTGTTTCACTTATATAGAAGGATCGCCCGTTTCAGTATTCCAAAGCGTATCACAACGCAGATGTGTCACGACTGCCTTCGAAGTGGATATTCTCCGACCGCAGGCTCTCCGCCTCACGTGTCATCCATAAATGCTATCTTTGTCCAAGATAACTTGTGCGATGAAGGAGTTCATTGTGATTGAATGTTATCTAACATTGTAGCATGCGCATTGCAAAAAAAAAGAAAAATACGGCACGACAGAACATGTATGAAAGCCACGTAAACACTTTATTTAGCAGCTTCATCGCGAATGTACCCGCCCGCCCCCCGCCACCGCTTAATACATGTATATTGTTCATCGATCGCTCCCCGTCTTCTTCCATTAGTCGCCTCATGTCCATTTTCCACGTTCATTTGCATGCACACTCCACTCGCCACAATGTACGCTAAGTAACACGGCGTGCGTATATATATATATATATATATATATATATATATATATATATATATATATATATATATATATATATATACTTGCTCGCGTAAACTCCTTTCGCAACTGCACCATTCTCTCAAGAGTTCCGCTTGTTTGCATACGACTGATACGCTCGTATCTTCGTAACTTAGATAAACTCGGGACACAAGCGGCACAGCTGACACCGTTATTTCTTACGACAGCGTCTCCTCCTTTCACATATTCATGCGATCAGAAAGAATCAAAAAGACAGAAAAAAAAGAAAAAAAAAACTAACGCGGCTTTCCACTCTTTAACGGTCCTCTCCGTCTTGGCATGCTCTCTTCTTACTCCCGCTGTCGCGAGAATCGAGCGGCGAAAATTATGGCAGCAGCTTCGGTTCGCCCGTGCCCGACAGCGACGCGTGCCGGAACGAGGCACGCAAGTACATGGAAGCCCGGCGTATAAAAAACCCGAAACAAGAGCTGCCGCCGCGAGTTTTTGTTGCTACAAATGAGGCAGCAGCTGCGGCGGCAGCGGCGGCGGCAGGTTATAGGGTTACACACGCTTCAAAGGCGGGCGGAAAGAAGAGACGCCTGGAAGCGGAGAGGAAACCGGGAAGCAGCAGAACACTGGCACAGTCGGAGAGGCGAGTTTTTAAAGAAAGAAAGAAAGAAAGAAAGAAAGAAAGAAAGAAAGAAAGAGACCGAAACACGAAGAGGAGGCCGAAGCGATGCGAAGCGGAGACGACACGAAACCTACGACGTCAGTGGCGTGAAGAGGAAAGAGGCGACGCGCGCGGGCGTGTGCAGACGCAGGAAGGAGAAGCGCGGGCAGGGAAAGAAGAAGAAGGAACCGGGGATAATAAAGATAAAGAGGAAACGTCAGAGGAGAGAACAATTATCAAAGGAGCACCACCGCCGCCGCCGCCGCCGCGCTGTCTTGGCTCGGCCGGTTGCGGCAAGGCGGGCCTCCGTGCGCGTTGTCCGACACTGTGCGTCTCGCACCGCCGCCGCGTGCTGCAGCCGGAATGGAGAAAGCAACGCACACGTCGAGAAGGAACTGACGTAGTGTGCGTATATACGTGCGCGGTCGACGGGGAACGTGTGACCCGGGGCGAAGAACAATTCGACAAGAGCGACACGGCTGTGAACAAGAAGGAGGAGACGAAAGGAAGGCGGAGGGTGTGGAGAGAGGGGGGGAAGGAAACAAAGAAAGAAAAGACGGACACCTCAAAAGCGTGTCATTAACCCACTTGCAGCAGGGTATATGCGTCAGACGGTGGAAACCCTTTGAGACGCGAGACAAGGAGACAAAAAAAAAAAGAAAAAAAAAGAAAGAGAAGAAGAAAAGAAGCTGACGATGGGAGAACAGTAAAAACCGTAGTGACAAGAAACAAAATAACAAGTTCCGTAAAACGAGTTGAGTAAAACGAGTGCCCGTGCGAGAGAGGGCAAACGGAACACGGAGAGTCGAGCAAACGCGGGCGTGCTGTGGCTAGCTCGTCCGGGCTGGAAATGAAGTGTTGCCGCACGCGTATTTTCGGGATGCGATTGGCAACGTTCAGGATGTGCGTAGGTTTGGCGTATAAGCCGCGCGCGCGCGCGCGCGCTCATGCGGACGGAGAGGCAAGAGAGGAACTCTGAATCCGTGCTGCTCTCGGGTGGGTGGTGCATCGCTTTTCCGATAACCCGGAGGTGTTCACAGCGAATGTTTAGCAAAGCTCAATGCAACGAAGATGCTGCAGTCGAACACCCCACGACGAGCGACTGCTAAATGTGCTGAAGGGAGGGGCGGTGGTAGGTCACGAAGAGTTTCATCTGTAAGGACAGTTAGCATAGCTAGCCCTGCATCTTCCTTTCTAAAGTGCAGCTCCTGCGTCCAGCCGAAATTCCTATAAGCTTTTAAAGTGACATCTAGCCTTTCCCGCTGCAATGCAACGTTGCTGTAGCGTTTATGGCTCGGAGTGGCACTTACGAGCGCTTAGCATATACCACATGAGAATGGCCTGAGAATGGCCGTCTGCTCGACGTGCGACTCCTGTAGGTGCGAGGAGGCGATCGAGCACATATTGTGGGTCTGTCCTCGCTACGGCGTCCAACGCCTCCGTCTGCCGCACAACATTGAACCGATTGGACTCGAGATCGTTCTCCGAGTCAAAGATACTCGGACCGGTGCCGTCACACCTGTCGCTGGCACAAAAAGCGATTCGTGTGCTGACTGCACAACTTGAAGTGCACAGGCCTGAGACACTGCTTACGGTGCTCCTGCGCACCCTCCCACCTACACACACACTGTTCTCTCTCTCTCTCTCTCTCTTTCATATTTCTATTCTTCCTTTCCCTTACCCCCAGCGTAGTGTAGCAAAGCGGACGCTTGTCAGGTTGACTTCCTTGCTTTTGCTCTCTCTCTCTCTCCCTCTGTAAGAGCTGATTGTATTTGACCAGTGATTTCTTTTGTTGCCGTAGTGCCGTGATCACAAAAGGCCGAGTTCATAGTTCTTTTTTTTTTCATAAGTTATATCTGCGAATGATCTTCATCAATAATATGTCCAGCATCACATTTGGCTCCCACGGCGTCTGCTCGTACGAACATTTTTGCCATAAGAGCATTTTTGTGAATACGATCCAAAGTTCTTACGATACGTTTAGAACTATTCGTAAGAGCGCGCGCCAGCCGGTCGTCAGGTCAGATATACCGTTAGCCCAGGTGGCCAGCCGATGGCTAACAACATTTACGAACAGAAAGTGTCGGTTGTGAATGTGGCCACTGGTTCACTGCCATGTTGCTTTCTACTTTTTTTTTTCCAAAGCACTCACGTGGAAGGGCGTGACGTAAAATAAAATAAAAATAAAGGAAAACGAACGTCGGTGTTAAACGACGGGATTTGACACGGGTGCAGGACCCGGGTGTCGCAAGTGCATGACCCGAAATCCCATTCATTTCATGCGCCACCACCGTTGACAAAGACAGACGCCGGCGGGCTGAGACGTCGAGCATAAAACGAACGAAGTGACCAGTGGTTGGACTGAGAAGCTAGTTTACTTAGCTGTGAAATCGACAACCGGGCTTGTTGGTAAGCATTCATTATATGTGTACGGTATTGCGTCCGTCCCGTTTCCTTCCCAGAAACGCCTTCTACTAAGGTATAGTCGACGTCGAATCTGCAATTACACCATAAAATGAGGCTTATAAGGGGCATGCATACATTGCGTTTATATTATTAACCTACAGATCGGCGAGTGTAGCATGGCGATTAGCGGGCAGTCGAAAATGCTCAACGTTTTTTTTTTTCAAGACACACCTTGCCCTTCTGGCTTCCCGGTCTTGCTGTCATTACGTATGCGCGAGTTAAAATCGTTCCTCGCGTGCAAGTTATACAAATGCTCCATACGCTCGCAGGAGAAAAAAGAATAATGTCAGCGTCGTTTATTTACTGCCCTAACTACTCAGAATTAATGGCGGAATAATACGTCAACTGAAGGGATTTCAGAGGGGCCGGAGGCTATTACTTAACCCATAACTTCCAAGCGTGGGCAGGCCAACTCGCTTGGCTTGTTCTAAAAACCCATATATCCTTTCCCCCTCTCCCACATGTCTGCACTGGTTTCCTTCACGGTTTCTTTTTTTTTTCTTTCTTCTCTCCGTTTTTTGCGAGTACGTTACCGGCGCACTTATAAGCGCTGACAAACGGCCCGTGTCTAGACTTTTTAAGATTACGTGTGCGACCGAAACAGCCAAGCAGTGCGCTCTACTGGTGCAGTCATTTCTTTTTTTCTTTTTTTTCCTTCTCTACTCCTTATTTTCGGTTCCTCCTTCTTCGCGTTGGTCTCGTCACTCAACATCCTCGTGTTGCTGCACGCGACGCCTTCGTCACCCTTTCTTTATTGCTCTTATTTCGGGACCGCGGAGTTGCCCCACTGGCCACTCAAAAGGCGGCGGCGTCACCCGCCGCATTTTATACCTCAGTCCGTTTTACGGTCGCGAGCGCGCACACACATGCACTCCCGTAGTACCAAGCTCTGTACGGCTATCACTTAAAAAAAATAATAAACAATGAAACGACATAGCATCGAGAAAGTTGGAGCCGCCACCAACTGAAGGTTGTCCCGTCTATCGCGCGCGCGCGCACGTACGCACGCACACACACACACACACACACACACACACACACACACACACACACACACACACACACACACACACACACACACACACACACACACACACACACACACACACACACACACACACACACACTTATAGAAATGCTGAATAAATAGAGCCCCGTACTAATACTAGTACACTGAGATGAGTACTGACACGTGATTTCAAAATTCTAGAAACTCTGTCGCACACTTGTCGTGGCCGCAAGTGTGACTTTGTTTGCGATTTTGTTTACGAACTCAATGTGGTACGACTTGCCTGATATATATATATATATATATATATATATATATATATATATATATATATATATATATATATATATATATATATATATATATATATATATATATATATATATATATATATATATATATATATGCATGTAGGGATTGTGTGCTGCGGATTTCTGACCCTGTGATGTTGTGTCTTTTTATTGTCCCAATACATAATTTTTTATATATTATTTCTGCTATGAGAAAAGGAGTAGCCTTTATAGGGTGACTACGAAAATGAGAGGTGGCATATGATGGTGTTCGTTATAAAGAAAAGCATCTATAGCAGGGAGGAAAGCTTCGGTGATGTTACGCCTTTCTATAGGAAAGCACTAGTAGAAAAAGAAGAGACGCCTATACAATTTGCTCTTCTTTTCTCTGAAAAGTGTTCTGGGCTCGCGTCTCTACAGGTTGATTATCTGCCTAGTCGGGCATTATTTCGAATGTAATATGTGGATTTATTACGAGACACTAGGCACAGTCTAGTTGCACCGGCAGTACCCGAACGCTGATCGCGCGCACAGCAGCACAAGAGCCGTCTTCTTCGTCCTCCTCTCCACTACACTAAGAAAATGTAAAGCCATTTATTCACTAATTAAACGAATTTTATATTAGTGTTCCTAGCTACAAGCCTTAGGGCACATGGTTATATTGGACATTTGAGGGGCTATCGTCATTAAAGTTTGGTTACGCGTTTCTGCGCTTCAAAAGGGTGATGCAGACCCAAACCCTGCTGTCAAATTATGTGCTAAATTCTTTATTCGATATAATATTAGTGAAGGCGCCATGCCAGGCAGACATCTTAGGAACAAAAAACTATAAATGCCGTTCAAGATTCTCGCCGCCATTACACTACATGTGTTTGCTATTGTTTTGTTTATTTGTTTTTTTAGTTGGGAAAATAAGAAAATGTTTGGAATTCGATTCGATATCCGAAGCCGATATTCTTCTTTCTTTAGGTCTTCGCATTCGAGTCAATAAAAAAACAGCCTTTCTATGAAACATCACCAGTTGTTATGGAAACTTGGAAACTGTGCCGCAGGTCCACAGATATGCATCGAACATGTGTTTTCGTTGGTAGCGATTTACGAGCAAAGTCGACCCGTGTTGGCATGAGACATCTAAAATTTGCAAATTACGTCATTGCATTGGGGGCACTGCGGGCACACTTGGCCTTTATATGTACACAGCGCTATGTCCCAGCTACAAACGTAGACAGTGCCCCTTTGGCCCGTCTAAACTAACGGAGTCCGTGAGCTCCGCAAGGTTGCACCGTTTCGAAAGCTTGGGGCAACTCTGTCTCGTATTGCTGGCCTGGCAGCGGGCCCACCCAAATCGTCGGCAGGTCCGGGAGCCAAAGTGTTAAAAGGCCCGCTCGACACTTTCTTCGAAGAAGACCGAGGAGCAGTGCACACGCGAAACGCCGTCCCCTTGCGGCTTCGGAGAGAAGGAAAAGAAGAGGAAGAGGGGCAGCCTGAACGAAAGGTCCCGCGCGGCGAACACACACGTATACGTTTAAGTACGCTTCGGCACTCCCAGTGAGCGTACGAGAAAAAGGTGGCAGGGGAAAAAAAAAACGAAAGTAACAAAAATAAGAAAAAAAGGGAAGAAAAAAAGAAGCCGAGCACTCGATGGAGTGTTGAGAGAAAAGGAAGGAAGGAACAAGAAAACGAGAAAAACGAAAACCGAGCGGCGTAGTAACAGAAGCGCTCGGAAACGTCATAGGAGAGCCGTTATTTTCTCCGCGCTGTTGCGCTGGCGCTTTGCGACGTCAGGGTTCCAGTTTCCTCACTATATGCCCCAGGGGTGCGCAGGCGTATGCTGAAGGACCAAAGACAGAGAAGTGGAGGCGGGCGGAGACTGGGTGGGGGGGGGGGGGGGAGGTAGTCCCTTTGCCCTGGCGTTCCGGCGTTTAAAAAAACGAGAGAAAGACACGTAGCTGTCACACAGATGGGAAGAACTGGAGTGAAAGCGTGGAATGGACTGAAAAACAGAAAAGAACATGAAGCAATAGAAAAAAAAATAAGGAGAAAAATAAAAATAGAACAAAACCGAAAGGTTTCGCCGAAGTTCAAGGTCGGATGAAATGGAAGGTAAATTGTTTTCTCAGCGCGCCCCGGGCGCCCCAAAACTTTGCAATTCTAAATATAAGCGCGTGCACCCTTCCTGCTCCCTTTTCTCTCTCTCTCACTGCGGAGAGAGAAGCAACCGCGACTTGGCTTCGTTGTATCCGCGCGGGCGCCGCTATCGTATGGCGCGCGCGCGCGTAATCAGCCGCCTCGTGAGTCGGACCGCGCAGCCTAATCTGGGCAGCCGAACGCCGCCCCGACTGGCCTGCTGCGCGAACTGTTATGACAGGGGTTTCCCTCTCTTCCACCCTTTTCGGCGGCCCTCGCCTTCGCGTCGAAGCTGCAACATCGACGGCTTGCTGGATGGCGCCCGTTAAGGTCTAGTGGCTATATATATATATACGGCCCGTTCCGTGTATCTGGTCGGTGCGTGTAATAAAACAAAGGCTTCTTTTCTGGCAGCCGATCTGTCACAAAAGCCTTCTCGGGTAGTCGTTAGCGTATTTCAGGCTTTGCCTTCGAGAGGATGCACGCGGTGCGGCTAGGGTGTTCCGTCGGACCGCTTCAAAGACATTTGTTAGGGCGAGTTAAATTTTGTTCTTTTCTCCTTGAATCACCTTGAAGTCGACCAAAGTCTCTTCAAGGTGATTATCGGCGTTGATGAAGCAGGAGGCAGGTTGGAGGTAACAAAACTTGAAGATATATTGCAACGAAAATATTTACGCAGTCAAATGCAGAGTCATCAAAAGAACACTGATGCAAAACACACAAGTAAACAGCGCCTTACTCTTCTACTTTCTCTTAAGTTAGAGCCTAGGACAACTGTCACTACATACGACCAACCGAGTCTCACTGTTCTACCACTAAGTGGTTACGGCCCAGACTATAGCGTTGCATCGTACGGAGTCTTACTGTTCTATCAGGTTCAGTGATTACAGCCTAGACTGAGGAACAAGCATCTCGTCTCGATTGTTATAGGTGAAAGAGACAAAGAAAAAGGGCGGTAGGGCCGTTAGCCCATCCCACGGAAGCAGTTGCCAACGAGAGTTGAAAGTCTGCTTAAGCCACAACCCAAAGGCATGGCCTTAGTCTCAAAAGTAAATGCATTGGAAAAGAACCCTGTTTTCCTCCTTCCCACAACTTCGTTTCCCTCTCTTATTTCCACGCGGTCAGTGACGGCCTCCGCAAACACACCAGGCACGCACGATTTATTGAGGCCATCTCGCACCTCAGCGGCGTTTCAAGCCAGCAGGGGGCTCGGGCTCTGGTGTCCCAACACCGCGTACCGCAGTCCCCCTCAAGGCTTTTCCTCGTGGAAAAATAATGACCGCTGGCGGCAACCGGACTCGGTGTCCTTAAAACGACGTTCTCCGAACGCGGTTTCCGCATGCGCACCGCGCCTCTCTCTACGGCGCGCACTGCAAGTTGTAACTCGACACCAAGCGGGCTCTCCTCAGCGCTCAAAACAAGACGCACGTGGTTGCCGCCCGGATGCGTATAGGGGCGTGGACATCTGCTCCGTACGCGCAACACGTGGTCAACATTGCAAGGTGCCCCTAAACCTCGGCTGCGTCTCTAACCAGCAGGGGACTCTGGAGCCGGCACCACAACGTCGCGTATACCGCCGTCCCACTCGAGGTTTGTCTGCGTGGACCTATTATGACCATCGCCGGAATGCCAACATAGCGCGCGCAAGAGCACGTTCTCCGAATCCGTTTTCCGCATCCATACCGCGCCCCCCCCCCCCCCCCCCGGTGCGGTGGTGGTGGTGGAAAGCATTTATTAAGAAAGAGAGGTGTGGACTCACGCAGGAGCCCTACATACTAGGTGGAGTCCCTAGTCCGGGACCCCATTGGTCGAAGCCGCCAGCCTGGCCCTCTTGACCAAGGCCTTTTGGGCCTGAAGGTCTGAGCAACCAAGCAGGGCTGCCTCCCAGTCCTCTCGGGTAGGGTTGGGGTGGGGGGTGAGAGCCGAATTTTGCTGGCAGGCCCACACCATGTGATAAGTGTCAGCCACCTCGCCACAGTGTTGGCACCTGCCAGTGATCGCAGGATCAAAATGTTTCATTACTGCCGGGCACAGCATTGTGTTGGTGTATAAGCGAAGGAGAACGCGTTCGTTCGCTTTCTCCAGTCCCTTAGCTGGGGCTGGGTACCGGCGATGGCTATCCTTATAATAGGTAGAAATGTCTTTGAAAGTTAAGAGAATTTCGCCTTCTTGTTCCAGGACCTCAGGGGCCAAAGGGCGCGCCGCGGCTCGTCACCCGACACCACGCGGGCCGTCCGACCCCTCAAAAACAGAAACGGTTGCTGCCCGACGCGCTGGGGGGTGGACGCCTCCCTATTCACAAAAATTGGAGGACGCTTAAGCTTCGCCTTCAAGAGTGGGACGCGACAGCGTTCCCGTCGACCCGCCAAGGGGTATAAGACAATGCGCTACGGCACAGCGATCACTTACGATGCGCCCCGCATCGGACTTAGCGCCCACCTATCACGCGGTGAGCGTCGAGCAACGCAGCGTTCGGCGCGGCAACGAAACGTGCGCCTGAGCGAACGGAACGAACCAAAGAACTCGGTGACTCGGAGGGGAAACGATCTACGCCAGACAAACGTCGTGATCGGCACGGGCAGAGAGATAGATAGTAATCAACCGGGAGCACGGCGAAACGTCGTCAGGGGAGAGGGAGTCCCGCGACGCGCCTGGCAGCGGTCCCAATGCTAGTGTTCCTGTATATGCTCCCGCAGGGAGCAGAGTTGCGCATAGGTCCGCCGTCGTGATCCAGCTCTGCAGCGAAGCCACTCCTCGTGCGCGCAGGAGCCAAATGCCGCGCGGTGTTCCGCCCTTTTCTCTAGTGGTCGCGAGCTACAAGCGCCAATTTTTCGCAGGCACTTAGCAAAGGGCACTTCTTAATACAGGCTATGCTCGAACGAGTCATTCGTGCAGTCGGAAGGGGTGGGCTTCCAACCAACCGAAACTTTGTATGTACCTATGTAAACACGCATATACAAACACACACATGAACGTACAAATAGGGGGTAGGACCGCCTTCGATTCCACAAAATAAAATACTCCCGTGGCTCGAACAGCTCCAAAGTTCGCTCGCAAACGCGCAGTACGTTGCCACAAAAGGCGGTGCAATGATTTTCAGCATGCATATGAATTGTCTTATCACTGTCAGAAAGCACGAAATGTTTTAAAGAGTGTTTAAAACTTCACACACGTAAGGTGGACACTTAGCGCATTTTGGCTGCCGAAACCAGCCGATTAATGACCGTCGCCAAAAGGGCTATCGTGCCTGCAGTTATGTCAGTGACCGTTAACAGAGCGTCATTTATCACTAACCATCGTTGACAACAGCTGCACGTTTTCGATACATGCGGTGCAGACACAGATTTAAGCGCATTTCAAATGTTCACATGCGCACATTTTACTTACTTTTACGATTCATTCATACCGCAGACTAATCAGCCATATAGTAGCAGCAAATCTGCAAGTAGAAAAAGATTCAAGATGCAAGAGCTTCTAGATCAAATTTATTTCATACAAGGGAATGCATGAACGGCTGCTGGCAGCAGGCCAAGTGTGCTGGTTCATGGAACCTTGGGGGCAGAATTCAAAGAAACTGGAAAGGCAACAAGCTATTAAGAGTAACAACAGGTTATTTTTATTGCACTAATCATATCAAGATGGCAAACTTGCAGAGTAATTATTCACACAGTGCAGACTGTAATCTGACAACACATTTTTCTTGATCTCTTACCACTCGGAGAAAAGCCAGTAGTTGAAGACACTGTATCAAATCAATGAAATCACTGTAGCAGGTTTTGGCCAAAAAGCCAGGTTACAAAGCTTTGTGACCTATCGCATCAGAGGCAAGGAAATTTTACGTCATTGAACAGTGCATTCACTCCACTCCCACCCACAGGAAACAGCATTCACCAAAGCACAACGTAGATTTCTAGCGTGTTTAAATGAACGACACGTTTTTGTTCCACTGGCTGATACATGATGCTCACAAGCTAGCACACATACAATCGCGGTTTAGCTTCTATGGCAGCAATTAGTTAACAAAATAAATAAGCCTGTGCACTTCAAGACAATAAATTGACTAGAATCAATTTTACTGTTCTCAAAACTTCACACGGAGAAGGAATATATTACAATTATCACAGCTCGAGAGCTAAATATGCATATGCCAACTTAGCACCTGTTTTATCCTTGTTCCCTTGTGTGCTTTCTGCAAAGATGTCCTAGCTCTTCAGAAATTGCGGTTGACGAGAGAGGTACATATTATTAATTTCAATTTTAAACTCTGAAGGGTGCATTCAGTCAAGAAGCCCAGACTTGTTAGCAACAACACTCTCACTATAGTATCAGTGTGTCTCCAGCTAGTTTGCTTGGCTGAAGCATTTACTCCTATGGCTGACTTCCATGCGGTTTGTGCAGTGTGGTGCGCTGCACCCCGTCATACTGGAATACAAGGGCCAGTACGATGTGTTTCGTATCACTTCACCAAGGTCCTTCACATCGTCGAATACCGTACCTGAAACCCGCAGCTGCTCCTCTCAACGCACGATCGACGGTCCGCTGATTGCAATGGCGATGGCACTGATGGAAAAGACGAGTTCGCATGAGTCGGCGATGCGCCCGTAAAGTTGGCTTCGCAGCGGCGCGGATCATTTGACGTCATTTTTCGCGCTCAGCCAATAGCGGTGCGAGCGGCGCCGGAAAAGGTATGCGCAACTCTGCTCCCTGTGGGAGCATATACAGGAACACTACCCAATGCGCGCGCGGCACGCCTCCTGTCGGGGCAGCGCCGTACATTGAGAGGAGGGGGTCTTCTGTGTTTGCCGCAAGATGGCTCTGCGTGTGCGGAAAGCGCAGAAGAAATGCAGCGGAAACGCACTTCGCAACTCGTGTAATTGTGACTTCTGTACGTTACATGTTCATAATTACCGATATACACCGCAGTATAACTTTCCACGGCTCGTTTCGAAGGCAACACCGCATTCACTAGAGGCGCGTTTGCACCGCTTGGAAGCATCGAACTCGTGGCTGAGTGGTAGCGTCTCCGTCTCACACTCCGGAGACCTTGGTTCGATTCCCACCGGGCGAATCTTGGAAGTTGCTTTTAACGCGATAGCGTTAAGGAGCTCGTGTCGCAGAAAAGCCGGCGTCAGCGTTTTTGCGGCGTTGACCGTGAGCGATAAATCACGGCAGGCACTCCATAAATAAAAAGCAACTTCCAAGATGGTCTGGGTGGGAATCGAACCAGGGTCTCCGGAGTGTGAGACGGAGACGCTACCACTCAGCCACGATTTCGATGCTTCCAAAAGGTACAAACGCGCCTCTAGTGAATGCGGTGTTGCCTTCGAAACGAGCCGTGGAAAGTTATACTGTGGTGTATATAGGTAATTATGAACATGTAACTTACAGAAGTCGCAATTACACGAGTAGCGAAGTGCGTTTCGCTGCATTTCTTCTGCGCTTTCCGCACACGGAGAGCCATCTTGCGGCAAACACAGAAGAGCCCCTCCTCTCCATGTACGGCGCTGCCCCAACAGATGGCGCGCCACGCGCGCATTGGAGCTGTCGCGGTTCGGACTCTCTCCCCTGACAACGCTTCGCCTCGCTCCCTCCGCAGAATCAAGCGTCCTTCCTTTCTTTAGATCACTATCTCTCTATCTCTCTGCCCGTGCCGATCACGGCGTTTGGCTGGCGTGCATCATTTCCCCCTCCGGGATACCGAGTTCTTTGGTTCGCTCCGCTTGCTCAGGCGCACGTTTCATTGCTGCGCCGAACGCCGCGTTGCTCGACCATATGGCTCGACGCTCACCGCGTCTGATGCGGGGCGCCTCGTAAGTGATGGCTGCCCTGTAGCCCATTGTCTTACACCCATTGGCGGGTCGACGGGAACGCTATCGCGTTCCACTCTTGAAGGCGAAGCTTAAGCGTCCTCCAATTTTTTATTTATGAAGCGCCTGCCGTGATTTATCGCTCACGGTCAACGCCGCAAACGCCGACGCCGACACCGTCACCGACGCCGACGACACCGGCTTTTCTGCGACACGAGCTCCTTAACGCTATCGCGTTAAAACACATGGGCAACTAGCGGCACTGCAAAAGTATATACAAAACAATCATGCAGCCCTGCACCGTCCATTCTGCATGCTCGAGAGATGAGCGGCCTAACAGGACGGCTGCCATAGCAAAACTCTCGCACACGGCCCCCTGTAAACTCATACAAGAGAGAGAGAGAGAGAGAAAGAAAGAAAGAAAGAAAGAAAGAAAGAAAGAGATAGATAGATAGAGAGAGAGAGAGAGATGATAGGAAAGACAGGGAGGTGGGGAACCAGATATCAGTCTCTGGTTTGCTACTTTAAAGTTAACTCATCGCAACGAGGTTCGCTTCGAAGGAGTGCCAATCACGTTTGACGTTCCCGTTTAATTTCGGCGGCAACAAAACAACAACAATTAAAAATCCTGTTTTGAAGTTTTAATTGCGGGCCATCAATTTTTTGTTTTTCTTTTGTATTTGTGTTGGAGATAGCTTTAAGCTCCAGGTTCAACTGAGATGGTGCTTACTACATAGATGCCGAGCGCAGAAACGTTGCAGGACCGGTTTCAATGAATTATATTGATAGGTTCAGGGTTATATCGACTGATGGCAGCAGAACGTACAGGTTTGTATGCCCTCAGATTTCTTTTACAGAAGGCCTCGGAAGGGGTAATTAACTTATTAAATAAATGCAATCCCAGAATGCAAACTAATGGCGTGAGTGAGCGCTCGACCTGGAGAGGGGGTATAAAGGGGGGGGGGGCGGATGCAATACTTATTTCTTATCGTCAGTTTTCCGAAAGCCATAGATGCGAAGTGGCTCTATATTTTAGACAAGAACTTATAAGTCAGTTCTGTAAGCTTGGGATGATCCACTAATTGTAGTTTAGAGAATAATTGTAACCGCCTAATTTCACTGCAGCATGAGGAAATTGCGAACATACAATTTTTATTATTTCTCTTTAATTGTATTTCTTGTGTACACTTTTCAATATTTTCGTCCACCTGGCTAGAGAGACTGAGTGCCCGAACAAAAATTCAAATGAATCAAACAAACGAAAGAATAACATCGCCTCCCCCCTCCGTCATTTTGTAAATTCTGTTTGTAGTAGAAGTCGACCTCGGGGAGACTTCTCTGCGCAGCTGTACAAATATATAGTGCGCTTGAAGAAAACGTGAAAGAATGACATGGTTACACTTCAGATATACAACAAAATGCGCATTTCTTCCGTCTAAGTGTCTCAGTATCGCGACGCTAAATTTATCGCTCGTTCTCCCCCTCTTTCTCTCTCTTCTCTCTCTTTTTTTTTTCGTTCACCTCGAACGTTGCAGGCCTCCTTATCTGCAGGCTGTTCGCATCGTTTACCTTCCACGCCTTCCTACGCACTGCACGACTTCAAAGCCACGCACGACTTGCTTCGGCACCGCTTGGCCCTCGCACGCCGCGTAGGGCGACCTCTCTCTCTCTCTCTCTCTCTCTCTCTCTGCGCTTAAATAAACTGAGCGTAACTAAAACGGTCGCCCCCATTCGCTGCCTGTCTGTCGTCCCCACGTTGCACTCACAGGCGCATTCTTGGTCGCTAACTAAACACGGACTCGCCGTGCATGCGTCGAAACCGCAGCGCCGACGCTTTTCCTCCTCGAGGCGGTCTTCAGTGTCACATTCAGAGCGTGCGGGGACGTAGTTACGCGAATGCACACTTGCAGCCGCAGAACTGCTTCGAACAGAACAGCACAACACAGGCGACGCGCGCACACACACACGCGCGTTACACATGCACCAGAGTTATATACACTGCACTGGCTATGGCATGTGGCAATACCGAACGCGCGACGTGGTCTCGCAACCTCGGGGCGTGGTTTCGCGCGCGCACGCTGTAGATACGCCCCGAGGGGAAGGAGAAGAAGCAAGATGGTAACGGCCGCAGACGCGTACCACGTTTAGTAAGGTTTCCTCCTTTATTTCTTTTTTTTTTCTTTCGTCGCCGCGCTGGCGCCAAACACGCTCTCTTGCACAAGTTTCCGCACGCCAGCGAGCACTCGCTCGCCGTGCGGAACGCGGCCCGTGCAAGCGGCGTCCGCTCCGCCAGTCAGTGTTTTCTTTCTCCCCGTTCCTTCTCGTATGTACTGTAACTCGGCTCTCGCATATACCTTGGGGTGTCGCCGTCTTCCTCGCGACTTGCATCTTTTCCGTATCGATTCCCTCTAGCACGACGACGCTGCCCCCCAGCACAGAACGGCGTGTTTGAATGCGTGTGTGTGTGTGCGCGTGTATGTTGCAACGACAACCGAGCTTTCTCCGTGCCTGCATCCATTTCCTCCTCTCGTTGCATCTAGAACACCGCGCATAACTCTGACCCCCTTCCTCCCTCTCACCTTTCGTCCTGCTTAGCTCACATCGCGCGACTCCTTGTGCTGCGAATGATTAGATAGATAGATAGATAGATAGATAGATAGATAGATAGATAGATAGATAGATAGATAGATAGATAGATAGATAGATAGATAGATAGATAGATAGATAGATAGATAGATAGATAGATAGATAGATAGATAGATAGATAGATAGATAGATAGATAGATAGATAGATAGATAGATAGATAGATAGATAGATAGATAGATAGATAGATAGATAGGGGGGAGAGGGGCTCTTTATTGGAAAGACAATACATTTTTGTTAGCGTGCATGTGGCCACTGATATGATGCTTTTCAAGGAAAGATGCGCAGACAGCAAAGGCAATGAAATAGTGGAGATGAGATGGTGAGAAAATTTAGTGCAAATTGCCTTGAGTTCTTTTCAAAATGAACTCGGAAGCTATTAGGTAATGTATTCATCCCTGATGTGGAGTCGCACGCATACAGAACTGTATGGACGTGGTGTAATCATACTCTCGTCGCCAGAATTGGTGAAATGTAAATTTGAGACAAATTTAACACAGACCATTGGCGGTCGTCACAGGCGACGAAAAATATAACCGTGACCGTGCATTTCGAATGCCGCGAGTTGACGTGAAAATACTGGATGTAACGTCATGATGCCAACGTATACAGCACAATGTTATGCCTTCAACTCTGCATTTACACAGAGAAAGGCAGTTGTTCCATGGTATACGTGAGGAGGCTGCTGAGTGCTTCTTTAGCTACCATTTTGGAATAGGGAGCTCCTCATTAGCCAGGCTTCTCAAACTTTCGCAGTTAATAAACAACAACGACAATCAATGTTCATTTCTCGACGTAGACGTAGATGCTGCCTTTAGCATCCTACTGGGCTGTAACTAGGTTTATTTGCGCCTTAAGTCAAGTATGAATTCTTGCAAACTCACACAAATTTCAGTTCTTGGGGTATAGCAACAACAACAAGAACAAAAAATGGGGGGGGGGGTGTCAGGTGGGGTGGGTTACGTTATATTCACGTTCGCAACATACTGGTCGGTGCTAAAAGCAGCTCTTGCAGATCCAACGCATACGTCGGAATCTATGCGAAGTGAGGCATACTAAAAGCGACGAATAATTTAATTACAGCTAATGGTGATGCGTAAAATTTAGCAATGACAAGTGTGTGTACACAAAAGTACGACGCGCAACATGTATCACGCAACATTCGGGGATTTTCAGGGATTCTCTAGCTCGAGTGTCGTAGTGAGACATATCCATTCTGTAAGAGCGGCCAAGAACCCAGTGGCACGTACTGAGCGACTATATCAAAGAAAGTAAATAAGAGAACCGTTCCAGTAACAAATCGGTGTGTAAATAAGAGAACCGTTCCAGTAACAAATCGGTGTGTAAATAAGAGAACCGTTCCAGTAACAAATCGGTGTGCTTTTAAAGATGCCTGTGAGCCGACATTATTCGTGCAGATTTTATGCAGGAAGCTTTTCTTCTTCCTTTATTTTTCCTTTTAAGGCAGAGGGAAGCTGGACACACCGCAGTCAATGCGCAAGATTTATATGAGCCACCTCGAAGGTACCTTCGTACGGGCTTTTTATGTATATCCATCCACAAATATATTCACCGAGACAGCAACCACTGCCAGGAAAGTCTAGGGGAACTCGCAAAAAAAAAAAGAAAAAGGAAAGCTTCATATCAATATCGGGCTTGAAGCACTATCTCCTCCAGCTGTCTTCGGGGTTGACGCGGAATAGCTCGAGCTTACTTCTGTTCCCACTCCTCGCTCGGTCGCTTCGGTTTCTTCTTCGCGCTCGTTCGCGTCTCTCTCGCACGCTTCCCTCGACAGCGTCGTCTACACCAGCGAACGAGGGTTCCCCCCATCGGGGCATCCCATTCTCGAGGAAGCACGTCGGAGGGGGCAGGACTGCAGCCACAGGGGTCGCTTCGAGAGGTCCCATTGCGGGTGACGACGAGGGGCGTGTCGCCCGGGGGGCGAGCTCGCCGCAGACCCGCGCTCGTCGGACGAGTCCGGCCGCCTCGCGGCATCCGACTTCTTGCTGCTCGGCGGCGGGCGAGGAGGCGCCCCGAAAAGCAGCCGAGCGCCCCGTCGCGCCGTCGCGCGGTGCCCCCCCGCCGCCCCATCGACTGACCGGATCGGAATGTGGCCGGAAAAGCATAGCGAGCGATGCGATCTCCTTCCCCGTCATTCCGCGATGTTGTTGCTCTCTTTCGAGGAACTCCCCTCGTGTGCCCCGCCGGTTGACTCAGAAGACGCGGCGATTGACGCTCGAGTCATCGTTGTAATGGGAAGCTCGGTTACGCGCATTGAGACGCGTCGTACGTGGTGCCGCTGTAGTGAAGTTCTTTTAAGTCTGCGTTGCGAGTCGTGCGTCCGAATCATACGTCAGCGAGACGAGTTATCCGGAATTGCCGTACAAATTGAAGCGAGCGACGAATGACTTAGTGGCGAATGAATTTGTGAGCTGACTGGACGTTCTGGTGTGGTCCGTGTCAGCGCTGTTGGTATAGCTGTCCTACAGTGCATTTACGTCACCTAACTACATGATTGGCTCTTTCATTCTCGGCACTTACGTTTCGCTAATTTGAGCCTTGCTCTTTTTATGTTTAGCGTGTATTCATTTTATGGGAAAAGAAGAATCCGATGCCTCATAAAGGCAACAACATTTCTTAAGCATAAAAAGCAAACCGCTTCCAGTGTGCAAAAAAAAGCAAATACAAGTACAATAATCAAAAACGAAGAACCTCAACGATCAACTTTATAAGCGTGCGGTTAAGTGTACACTGGTCCAAGAGGCGTGATTACTACTGATACGTATGCAGGGCGGTTAACGATAGCTATAGTGTCGCCGCACTATTTGAAAGAAGTCGTCAGTGGCACACGTGAAAGCTCAACTACACCCGTGGTTGTGTTCTGACGCGCAAGGAAAAACTGGCCGAGGTACACGGTTCACTATTATACACTGTTCTTTTTTTTTTTTAAGTCAACTGAGCAAGGACTGTGTGCGCCTAAATTTTGGCTCCTTAAGCTTCATCAATCAACAAAGTCAAGTCTGCATGGCATAGCAGTGCAGTAACTATTCTTTTAAGAGTTGTTGGATGAAAATAAAATAAGAATGAAATAATAAAAGGGGGGAAATAATTTCTCACATTCAATGCACGCTATTTGTTCGTCGCTAGGGTTATCGTTTGCCTACCGAACTGGAGCCTTCGCTCACTTGGTCTATATTCTCCTGACCACGCCTCGTTTAATGTGCCATAGTTTTGAGTGAAAACAGCACAAAACATTATTCTCAAGGTAGGTCACAGTTCGACGTTTTCGTTCCGGTGAAAAGCGATTAGGAACAACAGGAAGGTGTCGAAACGTGCAGGTCCCGTGAAAAATGACTCGAGGAGTTAGAGGTGCCTTACAGTCAGCCAAATCGAACGCGTCACGGCATGTTCGGCCTTCCATAAAAGAAATGTGAATAGAAAAGGAAGTTTAAAAAAATAAAGAAACTGTGGGCGTTGGCGGTTGAAGCAGACACGGTTCAGACTCCGTTTCCAAGATCTAACGGACGTGGCCAGAATGCAGTTTCCTGAATCGGAACAGCTAAGAGCAGGAAAAAGAAGGGGAGGGGGTGGGGCGAGAAAAAAACTTTTTTAGTCGAATCAAGTATAAAAATTTGTTCGAATCAAGAAAAAGCTTGCTTGAAATATTGAATCGAATAGCAAGCATATTTTGAAGTGTTGAACTAGGCAGGCAGAAAGGGTGACGAAACCTGAATTGCATTCCTCGAAAGACGAAATCTGATTTCATGACCAAGGTATAGGGGAGTTACTCGACTTGTCATCATCATATGCACAATGGGAAAGTCGTCGCAACTTCTACTAACATTACTATGGCAATGCACTCATAAAGTATATATATATATATATATATATATATATATATATATATATATATATATATATATATATATATATATATATATATATATTATGTCTGTGACTGAATGAGACCAAGAATGAGGTGGACCTACCCCGTTGCACATACCCCAGTGCCCCGAAGTTTTCTCCTCAGACACATTCCCAGTGGCGCGCACAACATCCACTGACCCAAGCTGTCTGCCTGGCCAGAAAGCCAGCAGCAGCAAGTTGTCTCTTCGGACATGTACCCAATGGTCCAGTAGTCTGTCACAATATGTAACCACAAATTTATTCTGCGAGAAAAATAACGAGACAGCGCCAAACCCAAGGGAGGAAGGAAAGAAGACTTCGCTTTAAAATCACGCGTGCAACAATAAAGAAACAAAATGCGAGCGCAAGGAACTATGTAGTACAACGAAAGAGAAAGCCGGTATTACGGGCTTGTCATCAAGGACACATCGACTGTGCCTTCGACATTTTCTTATACACCGCGCAATGTGTAACACATCCACATGACTGCACTGTCGCGCACGGGCTGCTTGCTGCGTGCGGGCTCGTATCCATTGTAGCCGCGCGCTGGTTTCCTGCGCTCTACGCCTGACGCGCGTGGCATTGACGTGCACACGCTATAAGGGGTGTTCGCTCCGCTCGACCTTCCATTCTACGTCCTTCACTTACGTTCACTCTTATTTTTCTTTCCTTTTTTCTGTCTTTTACTCACGCGCAAGTGTTTGTCGCTGTATTCTTCATCCTCCGGTTCGCACTTATCCAAGTTTGAGTGTTCGCGCTTGTCGCCGCACTTTGTCTGCGCGCTTGCGATCTGTTTCCGCCCAAGGCACTCATTAAGGCGCGCACGCGCCCGGAACCTGTCACGTGCGTCATTTCTCAGACGCGTACGGTCCCCACACATTCGGGCCTGACTTTCAGCTCCGTGTGTACCGACGCGCCGGAAAGTGAATCGAGTTCTCAGTCTCGCCCACCGTGGCATAAAGAGTTCGGTTGATTGATGGGTCGATGGATCATCAGGAAATGGAAACGTTGGCAACAAGCGCAATATATATCCCGCCGGCTTCTTCGAAACGTTTAGATTCGTGTTTGAATGAAGAATGATGATAGGTGGAGCGAACTTTTTTTTTTCTTCAGTTGCGTACCAGCGAGTGACTGAATGGAAGTTTGATTGTGTGTTTGTCTTTACTTTCCTTAATGACGTACCATTGCCTTCAGATATTTTATATGTTCGACAACAAAATGACCTGTGGAACGGACCGCGTTAACCAGCCTTTTTTGTTTTTCGTGCTTTCGTGCTTTGTTTCATGCTTTACAACAGAAGTAAAAACGTTCGAGAACTGTGCTGCTGCGACCGTCCGCACGGCCTCTGTGTTTTAGGTCGTCCGTCATCGAGCCACACAGCTTCCCGATCTGCGTATGATCAAAGAAAAACCAAACGTCGCCCTCCCCGAGGGATCTAATTTACTTAAACATGCGGCAAGAATAATTTCGGAGCATCGCCCTTAAATCATCGAGTTATTGCGCAAAGTGCGTGTATAACAGAGCCACAGGCAATCGTAGAGACCGGTCGACTTCAGGGGGAAGCGCAGTAAAGCCTTATTTTCACAGTTGCGAAGCAACGACTTCCCGCATTCGCACACACACACACACAAAAAAAATGATCTTACGCTATACTTGTTCGTAAGAGCAGATGACAGCCAATCGTGATGTCGAACATATCATTAGCGAAGGCTGCTAGCCAATCGCCAGAGACGCTTACAAGCGCAACGCTTTGTGAATTGGGCCGAACGTCAGCAACGGCCACACGGGAAAAATTTGCGCTGCCGCTGTGATTTCGAGTATCTTGTGGATCATTTCACGCCCTTAACTATTGCATTACTCAAGAATACGCGGCATTGATGCTCAATAAACAAAAGATAATAGAAGTACAAAAAGGAAGTCACTGACATTGCATTTACTCGAAAGGAGAACGGCATAGCACGTACACGGAGCGCCAATAAGAAAGAGACCACCATAACTGCGGTTAAAATCTGCAATCTTACTTGTTGCTGCGCAAAACGAGATATAGTTATATTAGATTGAGTCTTATAAACATGGAAACTACATGGCAAACAGCAGCGATTATGGCTTCGACTTCTACGTTCGTAGGAATCGCTTTTAGAAGACAGAATAACTGCTCCCTTTCGTATTGGTGCAGAGTGTTACGTACACGCGCAGTAAACGACAGAGAACAACAATTTTGGCAAAAATGAAAAGAGAAAGAAACAAGGAACGACTGTCCTTGTCCGCGTCCTTTTTCCACGCTCCTTAACCGTTTTTATATAGCATTCGGTGACTCCTTGGAGCGTGCACCCTTCCACCGAAACCGACCGACCAACTTGCAACAGCAGGAACCATTTGCTCTCGCGTGCGCAATCATTCGGCCGAGAACGCGTTCTCTTGCAGGGGACCCCCGCAGAGGTCTCTTTCTGCGCCCGAAAAACGCCTTCTGCGCCGCTTTTTGTTTTTGTTTATTTCATTGCACTGCAGAAGCGGGCCATGCCGGCGTATCGCGCCTCCGAGACTACTTTCGGCTCGCGTGCGCACACCGTAGAGCGTTATGGCGTAAAAGAACAGCAATAATAACCATCTACCAGAACGGAAACGATACTCGAACTATGTGTCGTCGTCGTGACTGCTTTCTTTCGGGCCCGGTGGGGGGAGGGGAGGGGGTGCTTCCGCTCTATCGGGCGACAGCGTCGAGGTATGCTGTCAGGCGCAGATGCCTGCATGCGCCACCGTTTTGCATGTTCTCTTCTTGCGTGCCAAGAGGACAGACTTCTACGGGATGCCTTTGGGACTAAGACCACGTAGCGGAATGCGACTTTAGTTTCTTTACGGGAGAGTGGTTTTGACAGGCTGCTACCTGCAATGCACGTGATTTGCATTTGTGTGCACGAAAGTGGGGTTAACTGCTGGTACGGAACGAAAAAGTTGTGACTAGTTTTTTTTTTTTCTTAGGCTTCTCTTTTTCACATATATTTGTTGCATTAACGGGCACGCGATTTCGTCGCATCATCGTATGCAACGGATCTTACGACTCTGCTGCGCAAAGCGCTCAGGCACCAAAAGTTATTAAAACGAATTAGATTGCCAGAAAAAAGACCTACAACAGCCAATTACAAATAAAGACAGAAATGAAAGAAGCCCCTTGCACTCGCGCGCATGTGTGTGTGTGTGTGTGTGTGTGTGTGTGTGTGTGTGTGTGTGTGTGTGTGTGTGTGTGTGTGTGTGTGTGTGTGTGTGTGTGTGTGTGTGTGTGTGTGTGTGTGTGTGTGTGTGTGTGTGTGTGTGTGTGTGTGTGTGTGCGTGCGTGCGTGCGTGCGTGCGTGCGTGCGTGCGTGCGTGCGTGCGTGCGTGCGTGCGTGCGTGCGTGCGTGCGTGTCTGCACGTGTTGTCTCCACCTCCTCCTCGTATCTCCGATGTCAAAGCGGCGTCGCCAGTTTGATCACCCTTGCCGGTGTTGGGTTCTGGAAAGTGGAAGCCGACAGATGCCACTTGTGCACACACACACACACACACACACACACACACACACACACACACACACACACACACACACACACACACACACACACACACACACACACACACACACACACACACACACACACTCCTCTATCTATCTTTTTTCACTTTGGCATTGTTCTCCCCAACTTTATTTTTTGTAATTTTGCGAAGCCGAAACGATATGCTTGCCCAGAAGCTATTTCAACGAAACGTCTTTCTTTATTATACTTATGGAAACAGCGGACTCCCGTCTTTCCCAACCCGGATCAAAGCGACCGGCGCTCTATAATACAGACAGGCAACGTGCGCGCCTTATTATCGTTCAGCATCCGTCTAATCTCATTACGAGAAAGCGCTCCTCACTTCAGCTTTGTTCCGCTCTCCTGTGACTGAGTGCGAATCAGAGCACAGGAGCTCTATAGTTTGGGAATATTTGATTACTCTGCCGAAGGAGACAGTTGCGAGGATTCGTCTGCAACAGAACAGCTCCCAGCAGGAGGTTGTCAGCAGAAGTGATCTCTTGTTCTTCCTTTTCCGACGTAGTTTTTTTTTCATTGTCAGTCTGGAAGAAACGGAATTCTATCTTAGTTGCATGCAGGCCTATAAAAGCAACGATATAATCCAGAGCACACAACCTCACGTATACGCATGTCTTCGCGTCTGCGCTTGCCGAAACGATATCAAATTGCTCCTCTACACGCCATCTTTCGAGCAGACGTCCAAAGCAGAGGAATCGCAAGAAAAGAACAATATAGACGTATATACGTAAAAAAAGAAAGTAAACGAATAGGCTTTCGCTTATGCTCAGCGTCGGTACATACAGCAGCCCATCTTTTTCTCCGAGAGCACGTCGGTGTTTCCGAGACGAAGGAGTAATGACGATGATGAAAACATTTCCCAGACGCACTCATCGCCGTGTCCCTGTTTCTGCTTGTGATGGCACCGAGATCAATTTGAGAGGGTGCCGAGGGAACCGTGGTCACTGCTTCTTCTTTATGCTTCGCCCGTATGCTATGCAATACTACACTGCTAGGGGAACTGGTCGCACAAAAACACGAAGCACAAGCGAAGTATATAAAGTGCCGGAAACTAGATGGCTATGGGCTATGAAAACAGAAAAAAAGAGAGAAAGAAAAGGAGTAAAGGCAAGCGCAGCGCACTGAATAAAATAATGAGCGTATTTCTTCGCACGCTTATATGCGCTATACATACACGTTACACCCTGAACGAGTTTTTCTTTTTTTTTTTCAAGCCAACCACGTAAGCTCCGGGTAAAGTATTTTAGCTTGTTCTCTCCGAACGCGAGTCTGTTTTCTTTTAAGCCGCTTCTGAATTTGAATTTCAATCAGGCCTCGAGATCCCATCCACGACACGCAAAACATACTTAAGCGCAAGATACGGATGCAGATTACTGCCTAATTTAAGCGCAAACGACCTTTTGACGGATGCGAGCGAATAACCATTCAGCGGCTGGGTAATGCAAGAGTTTAGACGTCTCGGCACCTTTCTATGTTTTTTTTTCCTTTTCTTTTTCAGTTTTGAGCAATCGCTTTTACGCGCTGGCATACAGAGTGCATGGCCATGGCGTTGCGCTGGTGAGGGCGAGGTTCCGGGTTCAGTTCCCGTCAGCACTTGCCACGCTTCTAGCAGGCCGGAATTCAAGGTGCGCCTACTTAGTTTTCGGTGATAATTAAGAAAAAAAAAGCCACTGGAGTCTTATTTCATTTTTCGCATGTATTCCTTTTCTGCGACTTCATCGATTTCTTATCACCCGCCGCGCCCTATAAGCGTTACCGGTGATAGCACCGGTGAGGTACAGTAAATATTGAACGGCGAAGCGAAATAATAATAATAATAATAATAATAATAATAATAATAATAATAATAATAATAATAATAATAATAATAATAATAATAATAATAATAATAATAATAATAATAATAATAATAATAATAATAATATCTTTATAAGATACGGCTCTTTGCTGGCAAAAGTTATCCTGAGCCTTCGAGTGTGCGTGTCTCTGGTGGCTCCCGCTGTACTTTAGAAAGTTAAATGCCGTCATCAATCAAGACAGGCCTTCAGCCAAACGTGGGAAAAGCGATATCCGCTGATCGATCTCGCGATTCCGTAGGGCGCTAACGTTATATTTTTGATATAAGAGAACGAGTTTCACTTAACTTTACTGAACGTTATTCAAGGTTCTCAAAAACTCGCCCCGTTAGTACGGTGTGTACCTGTACACGAAAAAAAAAAAAGCTGTTCAGACACGCCGCATAAGCACAATTCAGCGGAGGGCGCTGCAATTCTTGGGCGCTGCAAACGACGTCTACAGATGTTTTCCATATCTGTATTGATGCACATACGAAGACCTAAAGACCGGTACCACCTGTTTGCAAATATTACCAGCGCATTTTCATTTCGTTTCTTTCAGTAAATGTCTAAATGTAGCCGAGTGGGGCGGTTAGCAGTGATGTACAAAATTTTATTACTACTATTTTTGTTCGTCGTTCATGACGTCACGACGTCATGAACTCATAACTAACTGAACTCATGAACTCAAGAACTCATAACTGAAGTTATGACGTCACGACGTCATGACGTCACGTTACATGTGACGTCATGCAGTTATGACATCCATCCACAGCAGGTACAGAAAAAAAGTACGTATATAATACACATTTCAGCGAGCTCTACTGGCGTGAATTTTTTTCGGAAGACACGATTAGTGCAAGCGGCGAGCTTCTCGATAGTTACAAGCCAAAGCCTCTTATTCAAAACGGTGGACAGCAAAGTGGAAGAGAATATTCAGCGTAGTCCTCTTCAACAAATATTCAGCTTGTCTCAAGCACTTCCTCATCAAGTCTGCAGGCTAAAACAATATTTTTTGTAAGTTTTATGCACTCTATGTATGTTGCACGAATATTGATAGCCAATCGTAAAACCTCGGGGTAAATCCTTCCTTATATGGTGTACACCTCAGCACAAGGTGCGTAAAATTGAAGCTGGACTCCTCCGTCACCTTACACTTCTAATATAAAGCTGCCAACAATATTTCTATACAGTGGGCACAAACAAAACGAAAGATAACAGTGTAATGAAGCACGAGCGTCCGCAGAATGTCTATATAAGGTCTACTAGGAGTCTCAACTAAGATACGTTTATCGGGCACTGAATGACTTGACTGCGACGACATTTCAAACTGTATCTGAAATTCCATTCCACATCCCTGCGATTCACGTATAGCGCATGGATATAGGCATCGCATTGGGAGTTACCAAGGAAATATAGTGTCGCAGTATAATATGGCATCTAGAACAAAAGTGAAAGAGCGAAATACCACCGGCGGCAGCGCTAGCCGAGCTGCGCGCAATCGATCCTCGACCTTAGCAATAAATATCGGGCTCTCGTTATCAGACTTCCAACTCCTTAAAGTACTTCCTGTTCGGTAGAGGCGGCGGCTAACGATATTGATAGTGAGCATCGACAATCCGCGAATCCCCTTCCTCTCACCTCCCCTGCTCCCCCCCCCCCCCCTCATTCGACACGGTCGTGCATCGCTCCGATATCGTACTTATACCAGTTCTGTGGGCTCTCGTACACTATATAAACCCTCTCGACGCTATGTGCAACGCGCAGCCAGCGGACTTTACGACCCTGACCACCGCAAGTTTCCCGCAAGTGCTTCTACTATTTTGTCGTCTTTCTGGGATTCGCAGAGAGCGTAAAAGCCAGATCCTCTCCTTTTAGCGTTAGCGACTCTTCGGAAGATATAAAACCAACCAAGCTCTGCACTCTATATATCGGGGAGCCGGAAACGAGAGTACCACTGCTGCAGTTTCTCTTTCATTCTTGTTTTTATTTTCTTTCTTGGCTTGTTGTTTGTGGCGTGTGTTCTCCTTGATTGCGAGTGACAAGACTTCGGAGCCTCTTTCATTTATTTTTGAGCATTCTTTCTAATTAGTACGACTTGCGGCGATGTTTTCTTTCTCTTCCAACTGCCGTGCTCCATTTCTCGTCTTCTCGATCGCAGCTTTTAGGCGCCCGTTCCTGCGTTTAGCGTTGGCGTCCCTCGGCGTAACTGAGCGAACGAGTGCAGCGAAGGATGAAAGAGCGGACGCGAAGCGCAGCGGAGTAAGAAAGACGGCGACAGCAAAAAGAGCGCGAGGAGGAAAACGGAGGAGGAGGGTACGGCGATAGCGTGAGAACAAATCTGTAGTACCGCGCAAGACCGTCTCTGCGGCGACAAGCGTTGCGAGATAGCGCCAGAGTAGCGCACCGTCGTCTGTTCACCGATGATATACGGCGAGCGCGTCGACCGATACCATATATGGAAACAAAGCGCTGCATGAGTGGGGGTCTGTCTGCGGTGGCTGCTGTCAATCGTGCCGACGCATCACTCATGCGCTGCCTCTCGCGATCTCCCGATTAGCGAGGCTTCGCGCCACACTTCACTCCGTTTGTAATGTGCCGCACGAGACGGATTGTCCGCGCAAGCCAATATATCGAGAAGTGAAAACACGTACAAAAGTCGTTCAAATTCCGCGATAGAGAATATCGTAATCGTCGGTAAATTCTTTTACTTTAAACTTTGTGAAGTGTCATCATCTTTCCTCGTTCCATTCATTCTTCCTATATTCAATTTCTGACGTTGTGCCCCTGCATACCTGCTCCTTCTTTTCTTTACCTCTCTGTCACTGTATATGTCTTCAAACCAAGTAATAATATTAATGCAAATCTATCTATCTATCTATCTATCTATCTATCTATCTATCTATCTATCTATCTATCTATCTATCTATCTATCTATCTATCTATCTATCTATCTATCTATCTATCTATCTATCTATCTATCTATCTATCTATCTATCTATCTATCTATCTATCTATCTATCTATCTATCTATCTATCTATCTATCTATCTATCTATCTATCTATCTATCTATCTATCTATCTCTTTTTTCTGCGTTCCTTTCTTTCTGGCAACGTGCTGCCAGCGTGTTCTTCCACGCACTTTGCTTTTTCTCTGTTAATAACTCAAGTTTACGATCACTATCTGGCACGCGAGTACTCGTAGCTCGCGTGCACCAAAGAATACGGAGAAAAAAAAGGAGAGCTTCCTCGCGTAGCTTTTTGCCACAATGAGGTTCGATATACCTGAATTGCATCGCGCTGTTACAGTTGGCCTGCTGTGCAGGATTAACTAAGCGAGTGGAGGGACGGGTGTAACCCTGTACGATGACGTATACGCCAGCGCTCCTAGAATAGAATTGCGTCGCGGGGCACCGGTTCCCGCGTGCGAAAGGGGATCTCCCAAGTCACGTTCAATCAGCGTCTCGTCTAACTCCCCTTACGTCTGGAGCTTAGTGAGAAAACGCTGCGGTTTCGTGTTTCTCCGACGAGAAGAGCCGATATTGGCGCCAGATTAACGGCCTTTTCTACCCGATTAGGCAAATTCTGTGTTTCATTCAGTTGAAAGGTGTCTTTGACAGAACTTCGGACTTTGCCTGGAACTGACAATTCCACTTTTTACTTAATAATAGAGTCTGGACTCTCGGGTTCAACCGCATGCACGCTGGCGCCATCGTCGAACATTTTCTTACTGATTCCCGCCAATTGCCCTGTTAATGTTTCAATGCGAAATCATTATATGCCCAATTACGCGAAAATCCGTCCTAGTCGGCGTGACTGAAAGATGACACCAAAAATGGCCGACGGCGCAAGAAGTAAGAACGCGTCAGAAATGTTCGGACTGACGTCAGATTTCCCAGGGAGATTGCTGCGAACAAACTAAATTAATGACTTTGAAAAGAAAACTAACTAAATTTCGGTCTGGTGTCGAATTGAACCCGGGCCTCCTGGGTGCGAGACGAACACACTTCCCCAACGAGGTCTACAAACGAGGTTCTGAGGTCTACAAACGGTAAAATGCTTTCGCGCTTCCACACGTAAGCAGTGGTAAGTGTCGCTGCCGCATTTCTGCGCGCAAGCGTAGATGGCCGGTCTGTGAAATCGGCGGGATGATGTTTGTGGCAAAACTACAAGTGGCAAAACTCCGCCAGAAATATTTAAATACTTGAAGTGCAAAATACAGCCTGCAGATGGAGGAAAAGAAGAGAAAAAAGCTCCCTCAGGTTAAATAATGAAATGTGATGAAGTGTCTCCTTGACATCTTAATAGAGCTCCCATTGACTGCGCGTTGCTGACCGCCTCTCAGCTTCCTCTCTTTCCACATTTCTATACCTCTCTTCACTTCCCCTAGCGCAGGGTAGTCGAGCAGACGCTTTTCCGGTTAGCATTCTCTCTCACCGGCTGTCCTTCTCGCCCTCTCGGCTGCAGCAAGTTTCCTTGCGGGGAGGGTCGAAAATTTCGCCAAGCATATGCGGGCTGAAACAATCACGCCTCGCCATCGCCTCGCCATCGCCCCGCACGCGTTCGGATCTGCGACCCCTCCGATCGGAAGTCTCGCGTCCTCATAATACACATGCGCAGGTAGTTCCGGCGGCTCTCTCTCTCTCTCTCTCTCTCTCTCGCGCGCGTGCGCGAGCGAGGCGCCATTGATTGCCTGTCCTCTGTTGCAATCGATGGGCCGACTGACAAACAGAAGCCGCGGCACAACGCGCAGTCGTCTCCCAGCGGAGCGCGAGTTGTGGCGGTGCGCGACAAGAAAAATGGCTGTGGCTTAGGTAAGGTTAAGCCCAGGATGCGAAGCATACTAGCCTTTATTTTAGTTGTTGAACCACTGTTTAGCCTGGTGAACTGCTGTTGCTTGGCTATATTTGGTTCGGCTAGACGAAGAAACAACTCATGCATTACTGCTTCGCCTTCAAGAGTGGAACGCGACAGCGTTCCCGTCGACCCGCCAAGGGGTGTAAGACAATGGGCTACAGGGCAGCGACTACGCGCCCCGCATTGGACGCGGTGAGCGTCGAGCAAAGCAGCGTTCGGCGCGGCAACGAAATTTGCGCCTGAGCAAGAGACGCACGCCTTAGAAACAGCTCGTTTCTAAGGCAACACCGCATTCACTAGAGGCGCTTTTGTACCGCTTTGAAGCATCGTACTCGTGGCTCAGTGGTAGCGTCTCCGTCCCACACTCCGGAGACCCTGGTTCGATTCCCACCCAGCCCGTCTTGCAAGAGTTGAGCCAAAGCCACTTCTCCTCTGTCGTGACGTCACGGTGTCACGTGGTTTCATGGCGACACCGCCGCGCCTGAGGAGCTGGGTTGAGCTCTCGTAATATGCTTCGCATAAAAGGAGGAGAGGCGGTGAAACACTTTCAAAGGTCCTACTGATTGGGAGAGAGAAGAGAGAGAGAGAAAAGAAACAACATGCCAGCCGATCGATCCGCCGCAACGCCGCTCAGTGGGCCGCTTTCTCCCGGGAACGCCGCGATATATGATCACGCGTCCCGCAAGTCGCGCACCCAAAGTGGAACGCAACAGGAAGAAAAGGGCCGTCGTAATGTTTCGCGACGCGAGACTCGAAAGAAAGGAAGAAACACAACAGTCGACGACGACAACGAAAGAATCTGCTTGGCCTTCTCCGTCACTCCTTGTACAGCGAACCAGTGTTTATGCATCTGTATGATGTTTCGTTAAACTACGAATGCTTGGACGCGACTAGCATGAAATAACACGTTCTGGTTCGTGATTTTGTTGAATAATGTAAATAATGACAGGAAGCGGATAGAAGCTCGTCGAGCTTGCTTCCCTGCGCAGGGACGATACCGGTGGAAGTTGTCGCCCTTGATCAAAACGGGTGTCCTTAGCCCATTCAACTTATAATTAAAATCTGAAGGCAATAATCAGGAATCCTTCGGCGACTGGAAACATCTTATCCCCCCCCCCCTCCCTGATCCTTCTCGCCAGCCTCCACTTTTTTTTTTATTATACTTGAGTTAGAGTTTCGGTAAACACTGGCTAGAGCCGCACTTGTGCATGTCTAGCCTTCCACGGTGAAGTAATTTCGGTAATTCGGAAGTTCCACTACTGGCATGGCATGCGCTTCTTGTGGCAGAAAGTGTCTCCTACCCGCCGTGGTTGCTCAGTGGCTATGGTGTTGGGCTGCTGAGCACGAGGTCGCGGGATCGAATCCCGGCCACGGCGGCCGCATTTCGATGGGGGCGAAATGCGAAAACACCCGTGTGCTTAGATTTAGGTGCACGTTAAAGAACCCCAGGTGGTCGAAATTTCCGGAGTCCTCCACTACGGCGTGCCTAATAATCAGAAAGTGGTTTTGGCACGTAAAACCCCATAATTTAATTTTTTTTAAGTGACTCCTGTGCTAGTGGTGAGCGGCGGTGGCTTTTCTACACGCTCACTGCTAAAGAGGCCTTCTTGTTCCACAGCAAGCTGTTGGTGCCGTCATTTCTTGACGCAGGCGAAGACACTTAATTTGTTCCAAAAATTACGTGGGCCCGTATTCGTAAAGAGCTCTCGCGGTAGCATTGTTCGTAAGAGAAAAAAAAAATTGTAGCCAGCCTCGATGTTGGACGAATAGTTGGGAAAGGTGGTCGCTAAATCAAAAAAAAAAAAAAGAAGACCACTCACAAACGAAAAGCTCAGTGTATTCGGCCTGTTATATTTAATGTTTACTTTCGGCCTCTCACCGAATATATCGAAACCTAAGCTGTGGTACACCCGATACATCTTCCACCGCTAAGACGCCTGGTCAACTTCGGCAGCCATGCCCAAGTCTTTAACCCCCCCCCCCCTCCCCCGTACCCCAGTAAAAGAAAAGGAGGGGGGCACTTTGATGGTGTGATGATTCCAGAAGGATAAAAAAAAAAAACACGAGCACATTGAGATGCAGGACGCAGGACGGACGCTTGTTTCGCGTCAGGCCGTCCAAATCAGCCCGTTTGCTCACCACGGCACCGAACAGTTTACTTGTCTCGGGACGCAAATACAAACACTGTAACTGTTAAATGGCGCAGAACGCGTCTCTCAAGTACTGCAGTCACCGCGTACGTCGCCCAGCATATCGGCGCATCCATTTCTAAAAGTCTATCAGATGCATGGCCAAAATACTCTGCGGTTACCACGATGGTATCACGGCGCCGTGTATAAAGTATATATTACGCTGTACACTCGGTAAGCACACGGGACAAATTTCGGCAGGGTCCCTGCATGCTGCTTCGGCGCGAGGTGCAATGTATGCTTAAGCACCGTACGGTGCATAACGTTGAAAATGCGCTGTAACTGTCTGTACCCCACCCCCACGTCCTGTGATTTACAATGAACGCGTTTCTAGAACTTAATCAACGACATCATCATCTTACTGACCGTGATTGTAACAGCCTGAACTGTGAGAACTGTACCTAACTTTAGATTATAAACAACGTACGTCGAGCGTGCCCGCAATACACTTGAGAAAAAGAGAATAGATAGCTCGACCCATAGCACGCATCGACAAGTGGCCATTTTCCGAACGTTTTCCTTTAGTGTCCGTGGCCGAAATTCTCTGCGTGTCAGGCCACCAAGGCCATTGTGGCATTCACGAAAGAGATTGAACTGGTTATGGTTGACTGTAATCAATTTTTCCTGCCCCTCTTTTTTTATTTTATTCATGCCAATCTACTTTCTCTCCTGTCGTTACCAACGTCCCTTCTCCCCTCTCACTTTGTTTCCCTTCCCTCTTACTTCAACGCTGAGAACATATTACGTTGGAAAAACGCGCGGTTCAGTCTTACCGCTTGGCTTGTTGCGCAGAATAAATCTCTCTCTCTCTCTCTCTGCGTTTTTAGAAGTTCATCGAACATCTTTTCTTTTTATGGTGCCTTCCCGATCGGCGAGACTCCTACGCCAATGCAGAGGAGTACGCGTTCGTCCAGTTTGCTTATCGTCGCCGTCGGGCTGAAGAATGCTGGCGCGCGATTTTCCGACACCCTGAACTTGGGACGCCCGCATTAGCCTCGCTCCATATAAGGCGTCTCGCCAGCATTCGGTGTGAAGGAGCTTCTTATCGCTGCGTGCATATTTGGCCATCATAAACGAAGCGCCCTCGAAAGAACGGCCGCGTTGTTTCCGTATCTTCGCGGCTACAGACGCAAACATTCTTGCTCTGGACTGTCGGTTCTGCATATAGAAGCATGTACGCTCGAAGCTCAAGGTCCGTTTTTGATGGCGGAAATATATATATAGTAAAGCGGGGTGTTTACGACAGGTTCTTTTCAATCTGCTCGCCAGCAAGATAGCGTCGGAAAGTGTGCGTAAGTATGCGTGTTTTAGATAGCAGCTAGCTGCAGGGAATACAACATGTTTCGAATATAAATAGTGGTTTGCGGATAACATACATGCCCGAAGTGCTATTCTCAGAGGCTGTGAGTGCACAAATGTCGTTCCTTACTGTCATCTCTTCTTTCTATTCTTTTATGCGAAGCATATTACGAGAGCTCAACCCAGCTCCTCAGGCGCGGCGGTGTCGCCTTGAAACCACGTGACACCGTGACGTCACGACAGAGGAGAAGTGGCTTTGGCTCAACTCTTGCAAGACGGGCTGGGTGGGAATCGAACCAGGGTCTCCGGAGTGTGGGACGGAGACGCTACCACTGAGCCACGAGTACGATGCTTCAAAGCGGTACAAAAGCGCCTCTAGTGAATGCGGTGTTGCCTTAGAAACGAGCTGTTTCTAAGGCGTGCGTCTCTTGCTTAGGCGCACATTTCATTGCCGCGCCGAACGCTGCTTTGCTCGACGCTCACCGCGTCCAATGCGGGGCGCGTAGTCGCTGCCCTGTAGCCCATTGTCTTACACCCCTTGGCGGGTCGACGGGAACGCTGTAGCGTTCCACTGTTGAAGGAGAAGCAGTAATGCATGAGTTGTTTCTTCGTCTAGCCGAACCAAATATAGCCAAGCAACAGCAGTTCACCAGGCTAAACAGTGGTTCAACAACTAAAATAAAGGCTAGTATGCTTCGCATCCTGGGCTTAACCTTACCTAAGCCACAGCCATTTTTTTTTCTTTTGTGAGAATACTTCAACTGCACTTTAATCGAAAGTTATTCTTAGGTTAAACTTGAGGACAACAGAGAAAAAATGGAAAGGGGAGCCGCGTGACGCCTCCAGAAACCAGCTATAAGCTGCACTTTACGGAGAGAAAGGTTACGGCAAAGTGGCTGTAAGCAGAAGAAGAAGAAGAAGAAGAAAATGACAATGAATCTTAGCGCACCATATAGGTCGGCATATTCCCTCATAGCACACTCACTCACACTTACTTTCCAGTCATGAGTGTGAGTGTGACTCACGCGATGAATGACGTGAGTGGAAGTGAGTACGAAAACGTGAGTGACTGTCGGCGAGAGTAAGTGGCCATGAGCGTGAGTGCGAGATACATAGATAGAATAAACTTTAATGTCCAACGGATAAGGTGATCTGCCCACCCCACGACACGCAGGTCAGGGGGTGAGTGCCGCCGCCTCAGATGCAGGCCGGGAGGTCATGGGTCCCAGCAGCCTCTTCAGCCAGTTGGACGAGCCGGAGCTGGAGCTCGGAGTCCGAGCTGCGCAGCAGGGTCTCCCAGGTGTCTCTACTACCTATTTTGTGCGTTCCCCCGGGAGAGTACGGACATTCCCATATTATGTGGTCGAGGGTCCCTCTCGCCCCACAAGATTACCACATGTTCCCCGAAGCCAGGAGCGATAGATGTAATCTTTGCGTGAGTGCGAGTTAGTGATTGTCCTGACACACACAAAAAAAGAAAAAGATACTGGTCAGTTAAGTGTGAGTGCGTGTCCACTTATTCTGCCGACCCACGTCTTACGCGCCATTTGCGCACGCCAAGAGCAATAGATACTCGTAATCTTGCGTTTCTGCCTCAGCGTTGACATCGTTAAAGGCAAGGAATTCTTGAACCGTGTAAATGGTGCAAATACAGAGTAACCTACGCACAGAATTTGACGTTTCAAATACGACTAGGTGCGTCGCATGAAGCTAGAAACAATAGACGTTTTTGATACCGGAACAGGAATGAACGCCTCCATTGCCGCTCGCCCGAAATGACGCAGAACACGGAACGTTGAGAACCAGCGTGGCGTTTCGGCATGGCCCCCGTGATAAGGCGGCGCCCGCGGTGCGCCGGACATCTCGGACGCCATGCTCTGCAACGCGTTAGATGTCCCGACTGCCGTGTGCACACTTCGTCTGCTTAGGCGCTATTTGAAGTTTATTGATATATGCGCTAGACTTTTACCAGCCCTGCGGCTTTGCCAAGGTGGCTTCAATAGTACGTACTGTTCATTTAAAATCAATTTAAATGAAGTGAAATTTTGCCGCCGTTGTCATTTAAGTCATATACGATGAGGACTAGAGTGAGATGGTCCCAATGGCCATTTATAGTGCTTCATTTGGAAATCCAGGGCTCGACGGAAACCCGTCTGGGGAATATTCTAGGCGGGAAATATCGAGCGGGGACCAGTCGTTGGAAACAAAAGACTTTTTTTTTGTTTTGTATTCAGCGATTGGTCGGCGCTCGATACTTCACACCAGTGCTTAATTTGCTTCGACTGTCCTCGGCATGCTGAATAGGCGGCTGGGACGGCCGTAAACCCACTTGGCAAGTATAGGGCGCCAATTCGTGTTCGTTTGCATCAGCAGACGGTGCTGAAGCGACCTAGAAAGAAAGTTTTTTTCTTTCTTTTTTATGCTCAAGAGAGAGAGAGAGAGACCCACGAAGTCCTTTGCACTGTTTGCCTGTCGTTAATTTTCCCGCGTCTCCGATTGCGTACTGAAAAGCGCAGATAGAGTCAATAATCAGGCGGCAGAGTTCCTTTTTCTTCTTCTTTTTCAGGGATTCCATTGCCTACACTCTATACGTATACATCCCTTAACCCACCTCCACACGTACAGGACAACTAGCTGGACGCGAGTTTCTCTCTCTCTTTCTCTCTCACCCACCTTCGAGAAGTAGAAGACATAATGTTGTTGTTGTTGTTGTTGTCCCGTGTGGCCGTGGCACATATCCACAGTGGGAGATTGGCCATGAAACGGGTGGTTAAATCAGGTGCAAAAAATAATAATAAGGGAGTTAACAATTTGAACATTGGAGTTTAAAAGTATCCGTCTTGATTTTCGAAGACATAACCTTGCGTCAACTGGCTTTCTTTTTCTTCACTCTTTGGACGCCTGCTGCGCATGCACAAGCAAATTCACCCGCACACATCCTCTACTTCGCCTCTTTGCACGTAACAGTATTTCCGAATGCCGCTGCTGCATCCATCGCATAAGGAACGGTGCGCCAATATGCGCCAAGCAAAGCTTCCCACGGCGTCTGCAATTCAGCGGACTCGCTTCTCCCTTTTGAGCGAGGCGTCTTTCGGCCGCACCCTTTCATCCCCGTACAGCGCCAGCGTGGTAGTGGGTTAAAACTTCGCTTTACATACAAGCAACTGCCGTCTTTCAAATGCAAATCGGCGTGACGAGAGCGCAGACAGAATTCGTTGGGCGAGTATTAAGGCGGGAGAGTGCATTTAAATTGCTCCTATACGGGGGACGCGTACGCTATACCGGCAGCGCTCGCGCCGCCCACGCCGCAGCGTAACGTGAATCCCGTTATTCATAGCGGCTTGAGAGAAAAAAAAGAATATGTACATACGTATGCACTAAGACGTTGCGTAAGGGACGCCTATGCAGCGTCGTCCCTCGAGAATAGCAGTCGCTAAGTACCTCGCGTTCGACGTTGTATTTGCTTGCTGCAACGCTCAACGCGAAGTACCGTTCCACCAAACGGCGAGGCGGGGGATAGGCGAACGACGAAGATTGTGTTGACACATTGTAAGAAGGAGAAGCGAAAAAAAGAAAGAAGAACGGAAAGAAAGAAACCAGGATGTTTGGTTACGGAAGCTCGTAAATGTAGATCGCATTCGTGCAGCGCCGACGAGCACTCGCGTAATTATATTCACGTGGTTCTTGTTTGAAACATGGTCAGTTAGGCATTATAGGTTCGGTGCTGTCTTTTTCCTGCTGAACTACCATATTATAGTATAGTCAGCCTTAAAGATCGACTGCAACTAAACTTTGGACCGCTTTCGAAGCCTAGTTTCAGATAGCGTTGATATGCAGCAACCTCCGTGAAAACTTTTACGCTTCAAATGCAAGTGAACGTGCCACAAAAAGCTCCCGAAAATAGGCATTTTGGATAGTGAAACTAGAAAAGAACGCCGCCAACGCTGTTCGCTTTGATTATTATTATTATTATTATTATTATTATTATTATTATTATTATTATTATTATTATTATTATTATTATTATTATTATTATTATTATTATTATATGAGCAAATCTTTTGGGAAGGACCTGTGGCCATGCCACCAAGCCCGTTCTTTATAAGCTTCTGGGGCATTTAAATATCTAAATACATTTATGCTTAAAGCTGTACATTATTCACTGCGGAAAGATAACTTGGTTGCATGCTATTCATTCCTATGCCCCACAAATCTTCCAGCACACCACTATGCACAGCAAGTTCCATTCATGCTTCCCCTGCTATTCTTAAAACCAAACGCCTTAGCCTGCTTCCACGCTAGACTTCCGAGTTCGCGGGCGGCAACCGAGGCGCGCCAGAAATCTTGGAGGCCGTGGTCCGAGATTTGCGTCATATCCCTCAACCAAGTGTAAACGTCCTCTGCTTTGGTGTTATTTAAAGGCTGTTGATAAGAAAACTAGATGAATGGCAGCCCTGAAGTTTTGCCAAGATTGCTTCAATACATACGCATAGCCAATTTAGTCAAAGTAAACATTTGTTGCGGTTGACATTTATGACCACGGCTACAGACAGGCCTGGCTTGGGCTCGCACCTGTGTTTACGTGGCTCCAAAACGAACTGTTGCAGAAAAAAAGTCGCAGTTTAGCCCGAAAGGCGAAGCATCAATCGCGATTGCAAATTAATGAACAGCTAGCTATACGAAGAAAGGATAGTAGTTTTATCGGCCCTATAACGTTGTAAACATAGGCATACTAACTAGATTAACCATCATGGCGTCATGCGCGCACAAGCAAACATGAACACATGTCACTCGATGACCGCGGAAACTCGCTGTCCAAATGCTGGAGCCAGGAAGTGCGGCAGCAGCAGCGAGCGAATTGACCTTCGTGCGGCGTTTCGCATCAATGCGAACTAAGCCGCGAAAGCACAGCGCGTTGCCGGACTCTGACCCCGTCACCAGATGGCTTTCAAAATACAGGGACGCCCGAAATAGAACGCTCCACCCCAGTGGCGTAGCTATGTCGTCTGGTACCCGGGGCCCATAGGTCTTCTGTCACCCCCCCCCCTCCCGGGTGTAGCCGGCGGGAGGGGTGTCTTCAGACGTATATGACACCCCCCCCCTACCCCCACTAGCTCCTTGCACCCGGGGGCTCACGGCCCCCCGGCCCCCCTGTTGCTACGCCACTGCCCCCCCCTCCCTACCCTCCTCCCGGATCCTTGCGCGCGATGGAAGACGGCGCGCTTCCTCCTCGCTTCCCTCGCTTACGTGCGCGATGAGCGCGGCTCACCCTCTCTCGCTTTCACTCGCATATACAGCACATGGCTCGCGGCCACGATTTTATGACCCCGGACTTTATACGAAGCCTCACGGCGACGCCGACGGCAGAAATGCGCCTAGAGTGTGCATACAATTTCTATCGCAATAAAAGAAACCGTATTAGTAACTTGATTCCACAAGCAACGCCTACCGAAAGGCAAATCACGTCGGGCCCTATTCGAATGCACAAAACTACCTATAACGGGCGTACAAAGTCAGTTTTAGTAAATGCAGGTTATAGCGTACACTTTTCATGCGTTGTTCTCGTCTCCACTATGCGATTTTCGCCAGTTTAGCATACCACCACGTAATGTGGTCTTTTTTATTAGCGTTGATGCGGAAAAGTTCGACTCGGCATGCATTAAACAAGTTTTGCAGGAAAGTGTAGCTCGAGACCTAGCAGAAATCCACGTCCGGTTCAAAACGAGAAAGAAAGGAAGAAAAGAAGAAAGAAAGGAAGAAAAGAAGAAAGAAAGAGAAATAGAAAGAAAGAAAGCGGCAGCACGACATCAGGTTTAAGAGGTGCTGAACAATCTGCTATAATATAGGACAGGCGGGAATGTTTGTGATGTTGTGTTCGATTTCCCAAGTGAGACAAGAAAATTATAGGCCAAATTTCTGTTTCTTGTCTTTTCTCACTTTCGAAACAGAATCGACTCCTTCATTCATTTAATGCTTAACTGCATCAGATAGCTTTTAATTTCCAGATATTCTGCGAATTATTCCGTTTCGTTTGATACCCTTTTGTTCTTTCAAATTCTTCTTACACTCTTGATCCCTCCTCCGCGACAGTCAGTACGACGGACTCTTTCCACGCCAGCGTAAAACGCGGCGCGTACGAAGCGTGCGGCGTGTGGACGTTCACGGTGCAACTGCTGCATCGACGTCGTCTGTCCGCGGACAGCCACTAACAAAGGAAGCTTGTCTTATCTCGACTGTATCATCACAAAGCTGGCGCCTGATAAAACGGCAAAAGAAAATATAGCAATAGTCTGCAACCTCCACTGCAGGTCGTTCTTGTTTTGCGCTCTCAGTTCGTCGCGAACCAGACGGTGCACTATCTTTGCGTCGCTCCCTTCAATGTGAATGCATCCGTGCACGTGTGAGCACGTGAGTTTCAACACCGACAGAAATACACACCATTTTGCTTCTTGTTCTGGCCTCTTTCGTCGCTTGCATTTCTTTCAAACAAAAAAAAAGAAAGGAAGAGAGAGAGAGGAGAAAGAAAACATTCCTCTTGAACTTCTGTCACCTATGCTCCTCGACCTCGTCACTGGTGTCTGGAGTAGCGCGTCGTGTCTGTACTGGAGCGTAAACATTGCTACACCGTCTGCTTTCTGCACGTCATTTCTTTTTAGCTTTTGGCATCGCCCATATTTTTTTAAAAACCTTCCTTGCCCTTGAACCCGTGCTGTTTTCACGGTCGACGCCTGTATTGACATTACCTGTCGGCACCGCGTTTGTGAGCACCACCATCCTGTTTTCCAACGACACCGTTCTTCATTTTTCTTTTTTTTTTCGTCAGCCTTTCCTTTCAATCACGCCTACACATGAATGTTTTGACAAACGCGCTCTACATTTAGTGTGTACGCCGACTCCATCACTCCGCCGTCGACCAAAGGCTATATTTACCGGAGTTCAATATCCGGAGAATTGATGCGTAGCGAATAATGCAAAGAGAATGCTGCTAAAATTGAATGAAAGAGTGCGGCTTACTACACAAAGGCACAGGTTCGCAGAGGGCATCGTAAAGGGTTGTCATCAGTAGACTAACGCTAACCCGTATCTTTCTTATCTAAAATCTAGGTTGCCGCTTTCCCCTTCTCCACGAGTGGAGTAGCCAACCGTGAACACCAAGGTTGACTTCCCTGCATTTCCTACTTCAACCAATTCTTGGCCTGTCAACCTTGTACGAGCAGCAACAAGAGCAATAACAGAAACAACAACAGAGAGAGAGAGAGAGAGAGACAGACAGACAGACAGACAGACAGACAGACAGACAGACAGACAGACAGACAGACAGACAGACAGACAGACAGACAGACAGACAGACAGACAGACAGACAGACAGACAGACAGACAGACAGATGACCTCCCTGCATTTTCTACTTCGTATCTTTCTATCGAGCCAACCAATTCTTGGCCTGTGAACCTTATATGAGCAGTAACAGGAGCAATAACAGAAACAACAACAAAGAGAGAGAGAGAGAGAGAGAGAGAGAGAGAGAGAGAGAGAGACGGACGGACGGACGGACGGACGGATGGACAGACAGACAGACAGACAGACAGACAGACAGACAGACAGACAGACAGACAGACAGACAGACAGACAGACAGACAGACAGAGACAGACAGACAGACAGACAGACAGACAGACAGACAGACAGACAGACAGACAGACAGACAGACAGACAGACAGACAGACAGACAGACAGACAGACAGACACTGGCGCAAGCTGACTCCGAATACTGTTAGCGCCATTTCATGTCCATCACGCATGTCCTTTCTTCTACATCGGCTGATCCTTACTCGTGTAATGGAAAGAACCGCTTCGTCGCACGTGGGCATTCGCTGTAAAGAGGTGCCGCTACGCCCAGTTTTCGCTATACGCGTCCAACCCTGTGCGTGCGTGGAGCGTGTGCGTGGCGTGGTGGGTCGTTCCTACGCGCGAACAGAGGTCGCGCGTATATGCGTGTGAGCGTTCGTTTCGCGACGTCGGCCAACGCACGCCAGACTCGCCCCTGTTTCCTTTTCATGTTTTTTTTTACATTTCGTTCGTCGTTATTTTTTTTTCTTTCCAGCAACTGGCGGCAAGGCCGTTACGCGTGATTCACCAAAAGCCAACGGGACCGGCCGGAGGCAGAACGCGAGAGACAAAGCCGGAAGAACGAGCGGGACGGAAAGAAATGTCATAAAGAAAGAACAGTGGCCAAGGCAGACAGACAACCTCTCGTCCCACTCTGGCTTGCGTCTGTGCTTTGCTTGTCTTGCTCGCAGCGCTACGCTTTTGCGGGCGTCACGCATCCGACCTGCCCTTGCGCGTGAGACCGTGTTAGGCATATACTATGCAGCAGGATACCATTACAGACTTTTACGTAACAACCTGATACAAGATCTTATATAAGAAGCATCGCCAGAAAGCTATTTGAAGTAATTTCAAACACCTGCGGATCGCGAACGTATCACTCGTACTTTCACAACCAGACCTGATTATCGTGTGCGACGGCTGTTGTCGGCAGTCAATTAACATATCGTTAGATTTGACGTCCCTAAATTGCACAGTGGGTTATGAGTGACGTGGTGGTGGTGGAGGGCTCCGAAACAATTCCGATCACCCGGGCTTTCTTTACCGTGCACCTAAGTTTAATTATACGCGAGAATTTTTTCTGCATTTCGCCCCACATTGAGATGCCGCCGCCGTGGCCGGGATTCGAACCCGCAACATGGTGTCCAGCACCGGAACGCAATATATAGACGCTGAGCCACCGCATCGTGGAAGTTGGTTTTGACAACAGATGCACCGCATTTAAACGCGCGCGGACTCGCCGGAGGGTTATTTGCGTGATGCACTTGGGACAGGGGATCACGTGTCCCTGTTCCTCGTCTCCGATAAGACTGTTAACGGCAGACACCGGCCTCATCGTTAGCGCCAATGTGCGACACGCCGTCGAGGGAAGTGTTGCTGGGCCCCGATTGGCCCGACATCCTATCAACGAAGCGAGCCATTAGGACACTCTTAGGACATTTTGTTGACGCAAGCTTATATTAAAGGCTGCGAATGAGCCTTCTGGACACGAACGTGCGCGTGCGCGCCTCCTACGTTGCCTTTTTTCACCACCACACCTCACGGACGTCTTTTTTCTCATCTGGCTTCTAAGAAAAGTAAACGAGAAGGGAGGGCATTAACCCAGGGGCCCGATTTTTTTATTAGTCATATCATAAGAAACCAACAAACACTGACACCAAGCACCACACAGGGGAAATTACTTCTGCTTAATAAATGAAATAAAGAAACGATAAATTAATGGAAGTGAAAGTGGATAAAAAAACAACAACTTGCCGCAGGTGTGGACCGAACCCACAACCTTCGCAATCTAAGAAAAGTAGTATTCTAAAGGTCTATTATTTCACGCCAACCTCTCTGCTTATTCTCGAAGAAAGCCTCCCCTCTTTCGTTCTTAATTGAATTTTGACGTCAATTTTGCTACAGGGTGCCGCGGTACTATATTGACGTCTCGTCGATATACGCGATTTGGCGTCTTCAACAACGCCAACACCCGCGCACCCTGCGAGCCATTTTTCCTCCGCGGTATTTGCCAACCAAATCCATTCAGGACTCCAATCCACAGTCGCCCTCGACTGTGGATTGGATCGGCGTGTATATAGATTGCGTTAATTGCCTCCGACTGTGCTCGCACCACACAGAGGCGGTGCTGCAGCTGCCACGAAACTTTTCCAAACGCCCACCTCCACACGCCCGCCCGGACACTCCTACAGAAACGGAACGAAAAAACAACCACCGGGGCTATAACGCTCAAACAAAAATCTATGAGCGGCGCAGAGTCGATCGAAGTTACGCAGCTGATGAGGCCGAGAGTATACGAAAAAAAGAACATCGAAAGAAAGCGCATAAACATAAGTGCTGACCGAAGAAGAAGTAAGAAGAAGAGATAAACAAACTGGTATACGAAAGCGGCCCGCAAAATCTGGTTCACGGTGCTGGCTGCTGCAGTGATGGGCCGTATACGCGAGCTGTTAATGTCGGGTAATTGCGACACCTGCGGCTATGCAGCGACTGGCTACTCGGCGTGTAGCAGCCGCCGCGGAATGCTGCCGCATCGTCAAGGAGGAGGAGGAGGAGGAATTGGCGCTGGTCGACGGCAGGAGTGGGAAAGAGGAAGTCGGAGGTGAATGAAGCGCGCGAGATTATAAATGAACGCCTGTGCCGGACGCTAAGACTTCCGCCAAGCTCGAGAAAGAGAGGGAGAAAGAGATGCGAGGTGGAGCACTCCGGCCGCCATCAACAGCACGCGCGCATTTTTGCTTCTAACTTTTTTTTTTCCCTTGCTCGCTATATCGCACCTTGCTCGTCGCTGGCCGGGGGAGTGGCGGATGCGTTAGCGATCTAGTTATCTTGTTTATTTTTTCGCCCCCTAATCGAGGAACGGCAACATATTAAAGACGACGAAGTGCCCGCGGTATCCACCGTGTTATAATACTCTGGACGGAATAGTACTATCTCCGAATCTGCGCCCTGTGTTTGCGATAACGAACGAACCTCCGTACGCGCGGACCTAACGTTTTAGGTCTGCGTCTGCAGCTTCCTGCGGATACGCCTTCGGAGAAGCGTTAGCGTTGGCGACAGTTTGCTATCAGATGTACAGATACAGGACAGCAAGGAGCCCGTAACGATTGAGTGTCTCGTTAAGTGCCCTCCGCCGGGCAATCTGTCTACACACGTTGTCGGTTGCATGCAGAGCGCGCCGCCGCGTCGCGACTTTTTAGGTAGGGTAACGTTGACGCGGAGGGCTACGCCACAGGCGCACTTGCCACGGCACTAACTCAATGAGTTAAGAATGTGGGGAGAACACGTAACTAATCCAGTTTGCCCTCTCTGAGGCGCGAGAAAGAGATGTAAAGTGATGGAATGGCGATAGACTCAGACAGAAGATAGACTGTCAGCCTCGAGTGCATATACTGAGCGTGTCAACGAATATGAGCGATAAAAGGAACGGCCTATAGAGATGACCATATAGGCGACTATAGTAGGGCATTCTTACGAATGCGACCAGGACGCTAATATGAACCGCATGCAGTCCCTTTTGGTGTCAGCTCAACTGCGCGTCTGTAGAATCTGCCTAATTCAATGTGTTATTTCGTTCGACATCGGACCCAGTTCGAATTCGCGAGCACTTGATGCTAACGAGAGACGCGCAGTGCTTGCGATACAGGAAACAGCCACGGAACCATGTTCGGATGTTTTAAGTATCCAGGTCGCTAATCTTGCAGTGCGGGTAGATTTATTTGTTCGTACCTCTCGAGACAGGTGTAGCCAGGTGTGACACCCAGTGCTCGCGGAATGACTACTGTCCTTTGCATCTCGTTAGGAAAAGAAAAAAGAATGGAGTGAGAGAGGTAGAAACACCCCAAGGAGCAAAAGGAGCTATCAGGAGTGCAACGTTCGACGCAAGTTAGCGGAAATGCATCCGCATCATCCAGATGCAATGCTTATATCACGGGGCTGAAGCGCGCCCACATTTATGAGAGGCAAGCATCGTCGTCCAGCAGTAAACCCGCAGTTTAGTTTTCACACATTCGCAGTTGTGCGTGCGCGTATAGAGAAGAATATACGGGCATAGGTTAATCTTCGACGCCAGATCGGAGATTCAACTGTAACAAGGGGCATAGTAGCTGCAGGCCACGCCCGCGCTTTGCAGAGCATCGCACTTGTCGTGCAAGCGCCTTACCTTTAAGAGGTTATCCTTTTGGATGAGCGGGATCTGGCGCTCGGAGCACAGTTGCTCTGCCATCCCGTCGCCGAGCCGAGCCGCCGCCAGCGGAGCAGCGGCACCCTGATCCCGATGATGCGCTGGGAAGAGACCAGCTGGGACGAGCGATGAAGAGGAGGAGGTGGAGAAGGGAGGAAGAACAGCGCCGCCGATCCCTCAGCCGTGCATCGCCTCCGCGCGCGCGCAGCACGCACCTCTGGCACAGGGGAGAAAACGCTTCCACGACACTCCGCCGGCTCGCCCGGCCGATCTCTGCCGGGCACCCACACCGGCGCGCGTGTCGTTCTCCTTCGCGCGTCCTCTCGCCCTTCCCCTTCGGCTCGGCTTCCTCCTCATCACCTCCTGCCGCGCAATGAAGCTCGCCGCCAGGGGCGTTTCGGCCTGCGGCGGCGGCTTCTCCGGCGGCAGCAGTGATTCCCAGGCCTGCGAGAGCTTCCCCCTCCTCTGAACGAGAGACAGTGCGTTGGAGGAAAGCGCGGCCTCGGAAATGCCCAACGCCGTGCTGAGCTGAGTCGACCGTCTCGGAGGCCTGTTAAAAAACGGACGAATCGTTGGCGCGCGGGAAGAAGCTTTGACGCGAGGAGAGGGGAGGTCGTCGGGCCTTCACGTTCTACGGTGAAAGCCCTCCGCCTCGTGGCATTGACTCACCTTCCGAGGCCGCAGCGCCGCCCCTCGACGGCCTGCGCAGACGACGTGAAGACTTGTCGGTGGAGTTGCTCCCAGTGATGCACATTTATTATTATTTTCCTTTTTCGGTTGCGGCGTCTTGTTCATAGGTGGCTTACATATAGCTCGAATCGATGCGCTATCACTTAGAGCGCAGCGTCATCGTTGCACCAACGGCTTTGTATCTTGCGTGGGTGGAGAGTTTTTGATTTTTTCCGGGAAATGGGGGGGGGGGGGGGCTAGCGCCCCACCAGCTTTCTGAAACCCATATATATATACATTTCTTGCACTTGAAGAAACTTCGCGTGACCTCGAAGAATTAATCGCAGAAGTAACGGCGTTATATGAGTATATACAAGACCTCATAGTAGGAGACAGTTCAATTTCACAGCCAGAGTCCTCTCGGTGGTGTAATCTTCCCTCGTGTAATCGTCGTATAATTGGTCATCATTAAAACTGATTCCCCTTTCCGGCGAAACTGCAGCCACTCTCTCTCTCTGTCTTTTTTTTTCTTTTTCTGTGAGTCCAAATGTAAGCGATGCTGTGCATGACGGCTGTTGATTACAACTTCGAGTGAATTCAGCTTGGCCTCATTTCGTTTACTGCGTGAATTATACAGTGTTCCCCAACTATCATGCACCAAGACTTAAAAAAAAGAGCAGTTGCGTTACTCGAAGGAAGCCTAGTGCATATTGTTTCAGTTACAGTGGAGTAGCCTCCAGTAACTATTTCGTTACTGAGATTCAATTCGGTAATTGCAATTAATTATCTAACTCGAGAAGTTGTGACATCTGTATGTAGGCACCCCCAAATGAGATCTAAATGCGGTGTTCTCAGCGACGTACTAATTGCGTACATTTTTTCCGACTATCAAAGAAACTCACGAAATATGAAAAATAACACGTGAGTGCGCTCCCACCCACATCATAGAACAGCGCCCTCAAGTAAGCTGATCGAAAACAACTGCGTTGCCCGAAGAGATAGCGCCTCACCTTGATAATGGTGCGGAAGGAGCACAAACAGCAGGTTTCGCGACTTCGCGTCACACTTATCATCCGTCTCTCAAGGCCGACTGATCCCATTCATAACAAAAGCCCCTTGATAACGTGGCCGAAACGCCGCTCTAAGCACGCACGGAATGCGGAAAGCAACGTAGTAGGCGTAGAATGTTTCAAAAAAATCTCGGCCAGAAACTTGCTTCGGACGAAAGCGAAATTAAACTGACCATTTTATTTTTCATGAAAGTGTATACGCGCTGCAAAGGCAGGTGTGTGCCAATAAATAAAAGCGAAATAAACACACCGGGAATTGACGATCGAACACACACACACACACACACACACACACACACACACACACACACACACACACACACACACACACACACACACACACACACACACACACACACACACACACACACGCACGCACCCACGCACACACGAACGCGCATGTACACACGCACGCATGTACACACGCACGCATGCACGCATGTACACACATGCACACACGCACGCACGGTAGTAAGCGTGGTCATGTATTCGTGTCCAGGCTTGCGCTGTCCATTTCACGCATCGCCTCTGGAAGTTCACTCGACGTCGTTTTAACCCCGTGGAGCCAAGAGACTCTGGTTTTGATTCTCGTATGCTTACGAAGACGTCGCGACTGCTTCCTTCGCTTGCGCACAGAAGCTGTCGCCTTGTAGTGTGTCAAACTACACTTGCTCATGTGTAGCAGTAATGTAATGTAAATTTTTCAACTACGGACAATTTTTTTTCGAGTTTGCCTCATGGGGGCAATCGAAATTCGAGCTTTTCGTTCCCTTAGCTGTACGTAAAGATTCTTCGTGGCTGCGTGCACAGTGCACAGAGACATGATGTTTGGCCAGTGCAGACCAAGCTGACATTGCCCAACCTTAAAACACTAGCGACAGTGCAGTGGCTGGGGCATTATAAGGGTGCCGCATGTCTCGTATAGCTCACCAAGGCGTCAGCAGGTGGGGTGCCTCCCTCTAAAAGAAACGTAACGCTTGTCGGGCGACCTAAGCGCTGAAAACCGATGACCTTGATTGTTGAAGACAGTTCTTACAGCTAATTTGTCGCCAATATCGATGATGACATCAAAAATGAGTCCGGTGCTAGTCTGATTACTATGCAAAATAAACTAGAGGAGGCCCACGTGCCCGAGTATGCGCAGTGTTCAGTTCTTTTTTTTTTTTAGCTGCATACGTTGCTTTAATTGTATTTTGTTACTATGGCCGTGGTGGTATTGAACCAGCCTTGATCTTTCGTTTCAGGGGCCACCTCTTTTTTTTTTAATTTAACAGCGTGTGAGAATCTGCCTGCGTATGGAATTCAAATTATTTGAGGTGTCAAGTGTTCCGTATAGGCATTCGTGTAAGCCGGGGGAAGTCATCTTGCCAGGACTTGCTCATTCACGTCCTTAGTTATCCTGCGATGTTTTCCCTCCGATCATTCCGCTACCATGACGGGGAAGTCAGCTAGAGTCAGTGGTCTGCCGGTTGCAAGAGCAGGAAGCTCGACACAATTTCATGGTGGCGTGCAGATTCTCACATCATAGTGCAGGAGCCGAAGCACGAAGACAGAAGATCGACGCTTGAATGGGAGTTCTCTAAGTCATTTATACAAATACGTATAGGAAGAGGCCAAAGTTTACACTTCATGAAGGACACAAAGACAACCGTGGAACTTCATCATGCAATGCGAGAGGAATAAAATTTGTGCAAGCTATCCGGACAAGATTCACGGTTCGCCAGGGACGCTACATTATCTCGAAAACTTTTTCATTGTGCGAAATGCCCATATCGTGCTTACTGTTGTGTATAAATAAGCACCTAAGATAGCGTCGGAAAGTCATTGAGGAAAGCACTTGGGAGAAAAATGGGGAAGGAAAGAGCGCACATTAAGCGAAATTATGCGGTACAAAAAAGGCGGAGGGGCGTTTTGTACCGAATCGATTTCGTAGGAGTTAAATACGCTGAATACAGCCTTGTGCTCTGGGACTTCTTTTCGTATCTTCATTGCTGTGTTACACCTAATAACTCAATAAACCACGATCCTGATTGTGATTCTGAAAGTGGAGCTTACGCGGCGCCTAATTGTGCTCTTTGCGAGATGCACAGGAAAGAAACGTTTTCTGAAAAGATATAGACGGATTAGTTGTTTGTCCTATATTGTAGCAGCGCACTTCTAGATACACGTAGAAACACTGAAAAAAAAAAAACGAGCGCGTGTGTTTATCCGTATCAAATTAAGGCGGCTCCGCTAATGTGAAATTGCAAGTGACTAAGAAGTCCTAAGCGGTTAATCGATGGCTTATCTCTGTCTCAATAATCGGTTAATCGACCTGCCTCCGATGATAGCAATCTGGCAATAGTATGTCACAAGACTGTATGTTTTCTACTTTACAACAAACGAACAAGGAGCATTGACTTCGTTGCCCCTGTTTGAAACCGCGCTTAAAATGACTAGACAGCCTCTGTATAGATAATTTATGGCTGCTATCGTGGCGTCTCCGACACAGCAGTAGTGATACAGCCGGCAAAGCCGCGTGTAATGACACTCATCATGTGGAAAAGCCAATGTTAGATACAAAAAAAAAAAAATTGCGGCTTCATACAAAATCTTGACACATTAAAAGATAAAGATACAGCATTGTGGATCAAAAGGCGCACTGGGGGAGGTGATATTGCCGTTGAGATTCAAAGGCAGAGGCGGAGTTTGGACGGTCCTGTAATGCGTAGAACAGATAAACGGTGATCCTTCAGGGCAACAGAATCTATTCAAAAGAAAGGGAAACTCAGTCGAGTGTAAAACAAGATTAGGTTGATTGATGAAGTTTGGAAATTCGCAGATATGTGGAGGGAGCCGGCTGACGCAAGACGAGGGCAACTGGTGATTGCCGGGAGATCGCCGGGAGATTGCCGAGAGATTGCCGGGAGTATACGCTTAAGTATACAGTGTGGCGAATCGCTGTATGTAAAATTTCACTTAGGTAGCTCTGGTCGATTGCCTCTGGGGATTCTGCAGGGTCACGTTTGTAAACAAAGCCTCCGTTTCGGATTCAGAGTTGGATTGATGCGAGATACGAAGACGCTCGTGCACCATGCTGCGTCAGCACGTTAAAAGCTCTAATTGGTCAGAGTTAATTCGTTGCCCCCACTACTCGTAGCTCGTAGCTCGTCTAGTAGCGTGTCTCGTAGCTCGAGCGTTGACTTGGGTGGTTAAACACAATCAATCAATCAATCAATCAATCAATCAATCAATCAATCAATCAATCAATCAATCAATCAATCAATCAATCAATCAATCAATCAATCAATCAATCAATCAATCAATCAATGTCCTAAATTGGACGTTACCGAATGTTTTGTTCAGCCAAGTCAGCCCACCCGTACTTAGTGCTAATAATATGTAATAATCACGGGCTCTGCTACATTTAAAGTGCAAAAATATGTGAGCTGTACAAGTAAACCACTCTTCTTTATTGCCGAAAGAACCACTCTTACCATGAGAAGAGGCTCGATACGCGAGAGGAGACAGAAATACGAAAGACGGCTGGCGACCGTTCCTTGAAATTTCCGCATCACCTCGCCGTGACGTCATTGATTTCGACGGCGCCAATATACTCGGGCGTAGTTAATTTTTTATTAATCGCTAAAAATCGACTTTATTGCCCTCTAAAAGCGCCAGAAAGTAAACTTGGCAAGTTTCTACAGCATTTACTGAGCCACAACTGCTCAAACGCAAAAAAAGAAGAAAGAACAAAGGGGGTGCGCCGATACGTCATAGTGACGTATCGGAGCTGGGTTTCGGCACTAAATTAAATTAAAAAAAACGGATATTTTACCTTCATTGTCTTTTCTGCTAATCAACCTTTCACCAAAATATCCATGACTAAAGAGTTTCTAAATAATGCTGTATCACTAAGAAGGCGTTCCATACGCGAATACTCTGGGCAACTTTCAACTAAAGCCCCTTAAACTTCGTAAAGTAGCGCCACGCTTTGAAGAATACCACCTCCTCCTTGCGCGCTGTGGCCGACGCCAACGGCGCGTCGCTATTAACCTAACAGCATTACGTGGGTCGTCGCGCCGGTTTTCTTTGTTTACAGTAGCGTTTCAGCGCCATTTTCGCTTGAGAAGCGTCTACGGAGTGGCGCGGAGCCTATGAGGATTCTTCAAAATTCGCCCCTTCGCACGCCCGGATGACAAGGCGAACGTCAACGAATAGATAAGCTCTTAAAGGGACACTAACGGAAAATGTTAGGTCGAGTTAGTTTGAAACATTAAACTTCTGTAATAACGAATTCGTCCTTAAAACGAGAACAGAGCTTGTGTAAACGAAAAAAAATTACGAAAATGGAAAATCAGAGTGGCGCCACCTGTCGTGGAACGCAGTACTTTTCCCGTGTGACGCGTGGGGCGACGTCAGGGCACCGGGTGGCTGGCGCCGCCAGCTACCCGGGAAATTGGGGAGATGTGTACAAGTGAAGGGCAGGCATTTGAGAGGAGTGGCTGATGCGCCGATAGCGGCAGAGATGGTGACGTGAAGATTACGTCATGACATCACTTTTGACGCGGGCGGTTCAAATTGAGGAGCGGCAGCAGGGTGTTCGGTGGCAGTTTTCTACGCGACAAAGTTCTGTATTGATGCCTAGAAACCATTTACAAAAATTCTATACAGATAAGCCGGCCATTAACACAACTTAAGATTTTCCTTTAGTGTCCCGTTAGCAGTTGACATTGTGAACATGCGTTAAAAACTGAAGAAGTCGCCTTCAAGCCGGTCTGGAAGCTGGGGCCATCACCTCTGAAATCCTACTTTCCAACCAATTGTGTGTAGGAGGACGTTGAGAAAACACGAGCAGTGTTTCCATATTTCTTGCAAAGGTGAAAATGCCGCTACAGATTCTCTAGAATGGCGTAATTAATTTTCTGAATGCGTCTGTTCTCTACAAAGGGGCCCACGCATGTACGCGTGACGTTCACATTTCTTGTGGTATTGCATTTCGTTTGTATCGAAGGTAAACTGCTGGTTCAGTAGGACCGCCTTTTACAATGTGCTCCAAGCTTCACTATATGTGTGGCATGTGCAGGAAGATTTGCGTGTGAAGTCTCAACGTCTCTATTGAGCGCTTGGATTCATTCGACAGATCATATGGAATTTATTTGAAAGAAGTCAGAGAGGTCAGCCTCAGCTAGCGCGCTCTATCCGGCCTATCGCTTCGATAAACTTCAAAACAAGCCGATTTGGACACGGGAACGTCAGGCGACTTGTCCTAAAGTTCAAGATCTGTCTAACAGGCAATGAATTCTGGGGTTTTACGAGCCAAAATCACGATTTGATTATGAGGCACGCCTTAGTGGGGGACTACCAGGGGCGTAGCCAGGGGGGGGGCTTATGGGGCTTCAGCCCCCCCCGAAATTTTTTCGTGCTGTCCATGCACCGCCGACCAAAGCGACCCCTGGCGCCGGAAATCACTCTATATTTTGTCTAGAATGTCTTTTTGACGCTCGAAAAGAGATTTAACCGCGAAGATTGCGAACTCGGGCTGGATTTCGTGGCAACGCCCATACACCGGCAGTCATATAACGCCAAGCAGTCCCATCCGAGCACAAAGTTTCAAGGGCGCTATGACTGTGAGCGGGCTCGCCGCGGCATCTCACTGAGGCCACGGAATCTATGGAGCGCATGGATATCAATTGCGAAACTTTATGGGTATAAATCTCATAAACTCTAGATGTGAAACGTGCATTGACATTTCCAAAGTTGTGCTTTAAATTTTCAATTGCGGAACTTTGTGGGTTTAATGTGGTTATAAACATTTGACGCCAAAGATCCATTGACTTTTCTAAAGTCTTGCATCGGAACATACAACGAGACAAGCCAAATCAACACACTAGCAGACCAGTTGACAAAGCACGCAGCGAGGTCCAATGAGACGATGCGTTGGGGTAGTTCATTTGTGCCGTCATGTCACATAAAAAATTACCAACATTTTTTTTAACCTACGCCAGAACATCCATGTCAAGACACTAAAGCCAGCCAAAGTAACTACGTTCTTATTTATTTTTTTCTACTTTGGCTTTTATTCACCAAGGACACATTGAGCCTCTTCAATTTTTTTTTTTTTTTTTGTTCTCGCTACCCTACCCGCGGGCTGCCAGAGCGAGCCAGAGCGCATATGTTTTTCTCGTATGGCCCCGACCACCGCGCGGTGCACTTCGGTGGGCGTTGGGTTTGCTCTGGCCGAGTGGATTTTTCCCTTACAGAGTTTTGGAAGCTTTCTGGCTAGCAGACGAGCAAAAAAAAAAAAAAACAATGGTCGCTCGCCGCCATCACTGTGGGGACTCGAAGGATAGCACCGCGTTCCTTGAGCGGAACCTTTCCGGAAAGTCTTGTTTCGCCGGTGTAGGATACTGAGCAGTATGCGTATATGGTTCTCAATGGGCCAATCATCTCATGTTTTCTTCGGTATTAATTCCGTAGCCCCATTAGGTGCCCGATGTAGGCATTCCATTCTGGCCAACATACTTTCCTATGCGTTCTTTTTTCATTTCGGTGCCTCTGCCCCACAGAAAAAAAATACATTGTTGCGGCGCAGCGAATTGTCGCATGGTGAAAGTTCGATTTTGATACTTCTTTTGCGGAAAGTAATGGGCGACGGGACGCTTCAGTTTCCGGATACGTTTATTGTATTATTGCGAAAGCAATTATATGGACACTCCAGGCGCATTCCTGCCGTCGCCGTCGCCCTCATGTTTCGTATAAAGTCCAAGGGTGATAAAATCGTGACTACCCCCTGCATGCTGTATGTGCGAGTGAAAGCGTAGGAGGGGAGTTGGAGTGGGTGAGCCGACGATGGTGGCTCAGTCTTGTGTGCGCAAAGGAGAAAAGCGGGGAGCAAGCGCGCCGCCTTCCGTCGCGCGCAATACATCGGGGGGAGTGGATGGAATGGGGGCGGAATCTAGGATTCTGTGAATGTATGATTGTGCAACATGTTTATTTGCCTTGTTTGACGCATTACATACAGTTACTTTTTCTTACATACGTAGACTCATTGGAGACCTATACGTATACTTAGATATCTCGTTGCGAGGTTTTGTGTATACATGCAGTGAACTTTGTTTCCAGTGACACTTTTTTGTCCTTTGTCAAGCCGTATTTTCGCATTTGTATATGCCATTGTATCTTTGCATTTCTAATGTACGAGGGCGAGTCAAATGAAAGTGAGCCTACCCTAACCGCGCAATAATGGTTCGGTTCATTATCTGCGAGGTATGCGCGTAGGAGAACGGCATGTCTCATTTACAAAAGTGGCACGCAGGTATGAAGATAACTGTTCTTTAATGCTCTCATACACTGGGTTGAATATGGTTGCGTCGCATGGTGGACACTTCAAAAGTTTAACAGCTCGGTGTCGCGAAGTTTTTGACAGCTAAAGGTGTTTCCAAAACAGAAATTAATCGCCGTATGGCTGCCGTTTACGTTGAACATGGCATTTCATTGACCACTGTGAAGCGTTGGAGCAAACGGTTTAAAGGACATTGTAAAGACATTCCAAGACCGGGCCAAAACCATCGTGCAATCACCTCCCACACAATTTCAAAGGTTCATGAGCTGAAGAAGGGAGCATAAGCATCGATGAACTGGCAGACCGTCTGAACATCAGTCACGGTTCGGTTCACGCCATAATTCATGAGCTTCTCGGTTATCGGCTCTTTGGTGGCAATGGATCCCCAAGATTTTGGTCCACCGCGAGAAGACGGAGAAGTTCCGCGCTGCCTTGACTCATCTGATCGGGTATCACAATAAGGATGACGACTTCTTGTTTGAATTTGTGATTGGGGACGAACCTTGATGCCACTACTACGAGCCTGAAACAGGACGGGAAATCTTACAGTGGAAACATACGAATTTACCACACCCAAAGAACGCAAAGGCCATCATTTCCGCTGGAAAGGTGTTGTTGACTTTTTTTTTCGGTCGTCAGGGTCCATTACTGATAGAATTTGCTAAATCTTGAGAGGCTATCAATTGTTTCCGGTATTGTGAAACGCCAGAACGGCAGTGTGTCGCAATCAAAAACGAACAACGTGGAAAATTGACGAATGGGGTCATCTTGTTCCACGACAATGCCTGTCCCCACGTCGCTTATGTGGTTAATACAAAACTGGCAAAATTCAAGTCAGAAACGCTGCAGCATCCGCCATACAGCTCAGACCTCTCACCTTGCGACTTCTACATTTTGGGGCAGCCGAAAAAACAGCTCAAGGGAACCAGATACAGACTTTTTGAAGCAGCAACCCAAGGAGTTTTATAAGACGGGAATCACGCGACTCGTTAGTCAATGGGACAAATGTCTAAATTCTCATGAAGACTACTTTTAAATAAAGTACCCCGTTGTTGGCTCACATTCATTTGACCTGCCCTCGTATATCTTGCAGAATTCCTGCTTTTTATACGTGCCCTCTGTTGCGACTATGATTTCGGTGCAATTACTCACGATACACGACCGGTGACAGCTGCTCCTGCGTAATACATTAAAACAAATTACAGCGTCATTGAGATTTTTCACTGGCCATTGCATATATACAAGAATGTAAGCACGGTTCTTGAATGACAAAGTTTCGTTAACATATTTGTCCTCAACTGGTTCAGTTCATTGCCTTTTAATTTTTCATATCAGTGGCATGCACTGCTTTCCTGGGTTCGAACTGATGTAGTTCTAAAGTTCGTGTGATATTTTCTTTACCTAAATAGACAAAAATATGGAAGCATTGATACCAGTTATTTTGGGCAAAATGTTTGGCACATACGAGTATATTCTTTTGTGAAAAAATACATATTTTATTGTTTTGACTGTGCGTAGCGTTCAAGAATTCGTTTGCAGCATCTTTGGAAATGACAATGAGGTTATTATTCATGGATTTGATCCCTTGAAAAATTGTTTAAGAGGAAGCTTTAGCTCGGGCCCAATCCGACGCGGCCTATTCAAATACTTGTAAAACGCAGAAACGCTTTTCTTAGATTATCCTGCTAATCGTTTTTGTTGAAATTCATTGCATTTGAGAGAGAAAGTTAAATTCTAGTTCTGTTGGAAACACAACTTCGATTTAGGGCCTGAATTTTGTTTAAAATATTTTGAAAAATTCGAAAGTTTGAAAAAATAGGAGCACGACGTTTACAAAGTAATAGCTATGCATGAAGAACAGACATTGTGGTTCTGTAAACGGCATCTATTATAACAGTCAAAACGGACAAGTTTGCTATGTCAGTTTGTATCTTACGTGAATTGGTTACGTTGTGTACAAGGGTTCTGCACAAGCCGTATTTCCACAATACTAATTTTTTTTAGATTCATGTGTAACATATCCATTTTGTCCACTGTAGATTTACTATTAGATGCAATTCACAGAATCGTGATATCATTTTTCATTGTTGAGTCACGGAGTTTTAAACTTGATAGTTTCGTTTTCTGAAAATTTTCGATTTGGCCAATTTTTAATAAATAATTGACCACCTAAATGAAAAATTCGAAACCAGTAGTCACTAGAATTAAACTTCTTGTAAATGCAATAAACCTCCTCAAATTTGGTGAAGTGGTTGCAGAGAAAAACGAATTCCCCTTCTACATGTACTTAAATAGGAGAACCCGAGCTAAAGCTTCCTCTAACAAAATTGCTGGCTACGCCACTGGCCCCCTGTATATATATATATATATATATATATATATATATATATATATATATATATATATATATATATATATATATATATATATATATATATTTGTTCGGGGAGGCTACGCCACTGGCCCCCCGTATATATTTATATATATATATATATATATATATATATATATATATATATATATATATATATATATATATATATATATATATATATATACATATATAAATATATACGGGGGGCCAGTGGTGTAGCCCCCCCCGAACAAAATTTCTGGCTACGCCACTGGGGACTACGGATTAATTTTGACCAACAGGGGAGCTTTAACGTGCCCCTAATGCACGAAAATAACAGGAGCAGCTTTTCAGAGGTGATAACGAGGTTTCATAGCCAACAGTAGCTTCCAGAGACTACATCTACGTGGTGCAGACGACAAAGTCTACAAAAAAAAATGGTGCACATCTAAGCAAGTCCGTCTGCACGAGCCTCCTGTTTTATTAAGAGCAACGAGTTTTATAAAATTCATTTAATGCTATAGCCTGGGACTCAGTATACATTTATTGATGAGTTAACTTAATCTTCAATAACGACGTTTTATAACCCACTCTTAATCTTAGATCTTAATCTTAAATCTTAGATCTCAACCTTAAAGCGACTATGTGGCTATCAGACACACCACTGTGCGGATTAATGTTGATCGTACGGAGGTTATTTAACATGCGCCGAAACCTCTCTGCAATAGCGGTGTTGTTTCGGCCTCCATCAGGACGTGGCTACTGCAGAGAGGCATCGAACCCACAACCTCGTACTCAGAAACTGAACTATATGGTTACTGAGGCACCAGAGTAGTTGTGCGTGAAGGGGTGTGCAGAAAGCTCTTTCCCGAAAAGAGGAAACAATTTAGCGTTACAGGTAAAATAAAACGGCCTTACATAACTCCCTGCGTGAAAAACGAAATCATCGGATTCCACTTACTCCGGGAAATTGGTTTAGGCAAGGCTTTTATTTATGTTTTTGAAGAATGCTGTTCCTGCTTAGCGAGCACTTGCAAGTACAGACCACACGACCCAGTTGCACACATTTTCACTGTGAACCGACTCGCAGAACATAAATTTGTGGCGCTCGCTCATGCATATGCCATGCATGGCGACTAAGGAATGACAAGGATGGATCGACCGCGATGACATGAAGATAACTGTATGACGATGACGGTGTAATGACAATGGCATGGTGACACCGGAATCACTACAATACGACGACCACGGAATGAAAACGGCGGCATGACCATGGCTGTGTAACGATGACGGAATGAGGCCGATAGTGTGACGGCGACGGCAAGACGACCCTGAGGTAACGACGCAGGAGCTTGGTTAAAACACGTTGGCGGGCTAGTTGGTTAGAATCCATGGTAGAGTGCATAAGCGCGACTGGACGAGGACGAAGAAAGAAACAGATACACAGACGAAACGTTGATATGGTGACAACGACGTAACGATGACAGCACGACGACGACGTGATGTCAATGCTGGAGTGACGACGACAGTGTTATGAAGAGAATAATATAGATGGAAAGACGACGACATCAAGACGATGGCATGACGATGTGACGACACTAAACAGGTTACAGTAGTATAACGACGGTGGCATTACGACAACGGTGCCGAAATGACGGCGGCTGTACGACGATGACGGCGCGTAGACGACGGTACGACGACCCTGAGGTAACGACGCATGAGCGACGAAACGATGTTGTGATGACAACGGCGTGACGATGACGGCGCGACGACGACGTGATGTCAATGCTGGAGTGACGACGACAGTGTTATGAAGAGAATAATATAGATGGAAAGACGACGACATCAAGACGATGGCATGACGATGTGACGACACTAAACAGGTTACAGTAGTATAACGACGGTGGCATTACGACAACGGTGCCGAAATGACGGCGGCTGTACGACGATGACGGCGCGTAGACGACGGTACGACGACCCTGAGGTAACGACGCATGAGCGACAAAACGATGTTGTGATGATAACGGCGTGACGATTACGGCGCGACGATGACGTGATGTCAATGCTGGAGTGACGACGACAGTGTTATGAAGAGAATAATATAGATGGAAAGACGACGACATCAAGACGATGGCATGACGATGTGACGACACTAAACAGATTACAGTAGTATAACGACGGTGGCATTACGACAACGGTGCCGAAATGACGGCGGCTGTACGACGATGACGGCGCGTAGACGACGGTACGACGACCCTGAGGTAACGACGCATGAGCGACGAAACGATGTTGTGATGACAACGGCGTGACGATGACGGCGCGACGACGACGTGATGTCAATGCTGGAGTGACGACGACAGTGTTATGAAGAGAATAATATAGATGGAAAGACGACGACATCAAGACGATGGCATGACGATGTGACGACACTAAACAGATTACAGTAGTATAACGACGGTGGCATTACGACAACGGTGCCGAAATGACGGCGGCTGTACGACGATGACGGCGCGTAGACGACGGTACGACGACCCTGAGGTAACGACGCATGAGCGACGAAACGATGTTGTGATGACAACGGCGTGACGATTACGGCGCGACGATGACGTGATGTCAATGCTGGAGTGACGACGACAGTGTTATGAAGAGAATAATATAGATGGAAAGACGACGACATCAAGACGATGGCATGACGATGTGACGACACTAAACAGGTTACAGTAGTATAACGACGGTGGCATTACGACAACGGTGCCGAAATGACGGCGGCTGTACGACGATGACGGCGCGTAGACGACGGTACGACGACCCTAAGGTAACGACGCATGAGCGACGAAACGATGGTGTGATGACAACGGCGTGACGATTACGGCGCGACGATGACGTGATGTCAATGCTGGAGTGACGACGACAGTGTTATGAAGAGAATAATATAGATGGAAAGACGACGACATCAAGACGATGGCATGACGATGTGACGACACTAAACAGGTTACAGTAGTATAACGACGGTGGCATTAAGACAACGGTGCCGAAATGACGGCGGCTGTACGACGATGACGGCGCGTAGACGACGGCACGACGACCCTGAGGTAACGACGCATGAGCGACGAAACGATGTTGTGATGACAACGGCGTGACGATGACGGCGCGACGACGACCTGATGTCAATGCTGGAGCGAACACGACAGTGTTATGAAGAGAATAACAGAGATGGAAAGACGACGACATCGTGACGATCGCATGACGATGTGACCACACTAAACAGGTTTGAAGTTGAAGTTTGAAGTTTATTGAATACTTAGTGCAGATACAAAAATATTGATATTTAGTAGAGAAAAAGGTCCCGTAGTGTAAACACTGTAGGGGGACCTTTTATAAAGTTAAAACAAAACACCAATATTACTTAACAGCAAGAAAGCAGTGAATTATAGAAATACAAAAATGCAAATACATAATGAGTTACAGTGGTTACAGTGCTACACGGTATAGCGGTAAGGTTACAGTGGTATAACGACGGTGGTATTACGACAACGGTATGGCGATGCCGAAATGGCGGCGGCTGTACGACGATGATGGCGCGTAGACGATGGCACGACGACAATTGGAATCACTAGAAATTGACAATAGAACTGTCATGACGTCATAACGAAAGCATGACGATGCCAGATCGATTACAATTATGTGACGACCGCGGCATGAAGACAATGGTATGACCATGCTGAAATGTCTACGACTGTATGACGACGACGGCATTAGGACGCCGTTTTTATAGCGGTGTAATCACTACGACAAAATGGCGACGATGGAATGAATACGACGGCACGACGACAACTCTTTGGCGACGATGCCATCGCGACAGCTGCATGACGCCAATTGAAGGACGATGGTGGACTGATGGCAATGGAACGACAATGGCGGTGTGACGAGGACGGTTCGAAGACGGTAGCGTGATGACGACAATATGACAACGCAGTTACAGCGGCAGAGTGAAGAAGGCGAAAGCATGGCGATCAAATGACAACAAAAGAATGATGGCAATGGTACAAAGGCGATAAAATGACGACGACGGCGTTTTGGCGTTGGAAATCACGTCGGCGTTGGAACTCGTGCCTACGTGCATCCCATGAAGCCGCAGGCCACCTCAATTCGTACTATATCGGGTGTTCGTTTGCACTATGCCCGGTAAAGACCAATCGTCCAAGAGTGCAGCAAGCAGCGATGAAAAATGTACGGCGACAACGGCGGGACGATGACATTACATTCAGCATGACCCACGGATTTTGTAAGACATCGGCCCGCTGCAGAATCAACGGTAAAGTCCAAGGGAGAGGCAAATAAAGCTTCACTATAAAACCAAAAAAAAACACTTTGGGACTGTGGACTATAAACTCTGTGGACTATAAAACACTGTGGGACTCAAATGTTCTGCGGAGCGTTTTTCAGGTATCTGGCTGCCCAGCATTGTTCGGGGTTCTGCAAGTGGCTACCATAAGGACCAACCGACATGCTTGTGCAAGGCTTGCATTATGGGTGTCTGACGACAGCAACAAGGCGACGGGGATGGTTTGATGACCACATCACTGATTTATTGCTGTCGGGTGGAGAACGTTACAACCTGTTCCTTAAGGCCTGCATGGGAAGATCCAGAAGACGTTGCATTGTCAGGTACAGTCTCTAAGCGCTAGCTGCCACGAAGGCTGGATGGTGAAAACTTTCGTGCACTCAAATGTATTAAGTCAGTTGCTGGTAAGCGACGCGACGCACGCGTCAAAAAACCCAAAGCACCAGCATGCACGAGCGAAGTCAAGGGTGTTATTGCGTCTTCTTGTGCACGAGTCTGTGGCCTATAGCGCATAGTAATCATCAACCACAGAAGCGATCACATCCTATATAGCCGACGAGCTAATATGTTATGCGAAGCATATTACGAGAGCTCAACCCAGCTCTTCAGGTGCGGCGGTGTCGCCTTGAAACCACGTGACACCGTGACGTCACGACAGAGGAGAAGTGGCTTTGGCTCAACTCTTGCAAGACGGGCTGGGTGGGAATCGAACCAGGGTCTCCGGAGTGTGGGACGGAGACGCTACCACTGAGCCACGAGTACGATGCTTCAAAGCGGTACAAAAGCGCCTCTAGTGAATGCGGTGTTGCCTTAGAAACGAGCTGTTTCTAAGGCGTGCGTCTCTTGCTCAGGCGCACATTTCGTTGCCGCGCCGAACGCTGCTTTGCTCGACGCTCACCGCGTCCAATGCGGGGCGCGTAGTCGCTGCCCTGTAGCCCATTGTCTTACACCCCTTGGCGGGTCGACGGGAACGCTGTCGCGTTCCACTCTTGAAGGCGAAGCAGTAATGCATGAGTTGTTTCTTCGTCTAGCCGAACCAAATATAGCCAAGCAACAGCAGTTCACCAGGCTAAACAGTGGTTCAACAACTAAAATAAAGGCTAGTATGCTTCGCATCCTGGGCTTAACCTTACCTAAGCCACAGCCATTTTTTTGCAAGAACCTCGCATCTGCAATGTATAATGATGTGGCGCGAAACTCTTCCACTTCTTGCAGCATGGCTTCATCATTCCTTTTTGGAATGAAGACAGCATTCCACTCGTAGAATGCGGCAGGCAAAAACCTTGGCTATAAGCTTGCCGGTAGAAATTTAGCAGAAAAGGAGATAATAATGAAGCGAATTTCCTATGACATTCAGTTGTATGATACCATCAGCTGAGCTCAGGGGTTTTACGTTTTGGCAACAAAACGATGCTAGCAGTACCTTCTTCAATCCCAACTTATGTGACAAATTGTTGTCGTCAACATGTAAACTGGCATGCGGCATTAGAAGCCAGTCAATTCAGCCTAGTATTCACGTTGCGCGTGATGTGCTCGAGTGTGTTACAGGCAACGTCGAACAAGAGGCTAAAGTGCGTGCAGCTTGATTCAACCCAAATCACCAATAGGCATGACCACCAAGTCACATTTCGTGTGTCGAGCCGTATTCAATCTTCGTACAAGGTTGGTTAATGGAGTTTGTAATAATGCTATCCCAACTTATGTGACAAATTGTTGCCGTCAACAGGTAAACTGGCATGCGGCATTGGAAGCATTGGCATTCATGTTGCGGCATGCTGAATATTCATGCCGCAACATGAATATTCAGCCTAATATTCATGTTGCGCGTGATGTGCTTGAGTGTGTTGCAGGCAACGTCGAACAAGAGGCCAAAGTGCGTGCAGCTTGATTCAACCAAAACCTTCAATAGGCATGACCACCAAGTCACATTTCGTGTGTCGAGCCGTATTCAATCTTCATACAAGGTTGGTTAATGGAGTTTGTAATAATGCTATCCCAACTTATGTGACAAATTGTTGCCGTCAACAGGTAAACTGGCATGCGGCATTGGAAGCCAGTCAATTCAGCCTAATATTCACGTTGCGCGTGATGTGCTCGAGTGTGTTACGGGTAACGTCGAACAAGAGGCCAAAGTGCATGCAGCTTGATTCAATCAAAACTTTCAATAGGCATGACCACCAAGTCACATTTCATGCGCCAAACCGTATTCAATCTTGGTACAAGGTTGGTTAGTGGAGTTTGTATTAATGCTATTAGCATTCTTTCGAAACGTCACCCAGTTTGCGGTATGTATGTATATATGTCCACGCCTAACCTGTTTCTGGCAAACTTCGGGTAGTCCATGCTCGAATAGGCAGAGCGTCGGGCTCCTGTGCCGAGGAAACCGGGTTCAAAATGAACTGTTAGACCAACTAAGGTCACTGGTTATGGGGCACTGGGTACTTGCTGCTTTTCAATGACAATATTTGACGAACCTGGGTCCGAGAGCATGAGACACTGGGTATGCGCCGCTGTTCAATAAACCTCTTTGACGCCAGCTTGGGTCACCGAGTATGTGTCCCTGGGTATGTATGTGCCACTTTTCGTAACAATGATCACATAAAATATATCCTCACTTACACACTCACTACGAGATAGATCGCATTAAAGTCGTGAATAAACTCCAAAGAATCAATGCGTCGCCGGTTTTGCTATGATCATGGATCTAGTGGATTCAGAATTAATACCTCGCTCAGTCAGCCGATAAGCCTCAGTCTCAGGCGAAGAAAAATCAGTGAAGGCGTTCAATGTGAAGCGCTATTCAATTATGAGGTCTGTGTGCTTTAAGTATACCGACGAAACATTATAATTAGGTCCATGTTTTGTGTCGTGTTGTATCGTTTCACTACGCTGACAGGGCCTGATGTGCACTCACTGGCCCAGTGACATCGCTTAGTAGTCTGTGGAAGCAATTATCCGGCGGCAGATACCTTGTTGACCAAAAAATTAGCAGCCCCGGTGTAAAAAAAAAAAAATATCCCACAAATAAGATACTACCTAATGCGAAATTTGAGCGCTGCTGTATACGTGATTTCATTTCTCTCTACACTGAGGCAAAGAATCTGAGACCGAAATCACCATACCAACTGGCAGTAGGCTAGTGCCGTCAGCGCCTTCCCATAGGGAGGAGCCGTATGGGAACGCTAGCATGATGAGCGACATCGGAGCCAGCTGTGGAAGACGACGAAGACGAACGCAGGAGCAGGGTAACGAGCGCGATCATGCGGTTACGCTGAGGGACGGCGACGCTCAACCCAGGAACGGGCGCCTAAGAGCTGTGTTCTTAAAAAAAAAGCATGAAAATCAGAGCTGCTGCTGAATATCGTGCACTATTGTTTTTATTTATACTCTACAGCAACGAGGTCTGCTTCCTGTCACCATTTATTGTTCGATTATAGGCAGAGTAGCATTCTTTGTCGGTCAAAATTCAGGGAGCGCGTACTGCTGCCACTGGATATCGGAGTGGAACAAAACGATGTTGCCAAATAGCAGCTTCGCTGGCTCCCGACTGGAATAACGACTTGTTTAGTGCCAATAATCTCAATGCCAAGCTCCACCACATAGCTGGGGTGACCACCATTGCGGTCATCTAAGTGACCGTTTGCAGGATACGCGCCGGCCATTCCAGCTGGGTGGAGATAAACCGCCGTATCTAGAACACTCACCCGACTCAACGTGCCACCCATACTCAATAAAGTTGATGGCAACGGCGCCCTACGAGAAGGCCGTCACTGCGCTTCGTGAACACTCCACAACAATCTTTGGGAATCGCAGTGTCTTCAACCGAGGAGCGGCGCTGTGATCAACTGAGTGGGGTGAACAGAGAGCTTCCGATTCTAGTATTGTGAATACAGGGGTTAAGTTTACGGGTTACGAAACGTATATAATCTCCGTCGCTATAGGAAAGCCAGGCGATGCCCGCTTTCGTGAAGTCGTCGCTTGGTCGCGTGATCTCCTGTGTGTCTCGAGATTGCGACAGCACCACCGCCATGGGGAAGTCTGTACCTCTGGAAGCCGACGAGAGGAACTGCCAGTCAGAATCCGCATGCCTCCTCTTCCGGTCTGGGAACCTCGTTGTCTGATCGCGTTGTAAAACAGCGACTTGTTAACGTCAGCCTTGTTGGCAGGTCGGTCCTATAGCATACCTTCGCAGTAGCACTGATGTCGATATTCATGGGCGCATACGGGCTCCAGTCGGGAGATTATCCAGTCACTATTTAGGTCACGTGATTGAATCTGTCATCCTACGTTTCGGTCCATTACTACCATCTAAATAGCACTTGCTATAGGGCGCACACCACTGCAGAGACGTTTAAAACAAAATAATTGGTCACGAACCTCCGCTTTATGGTTAAACATACAAATAAAACAAAGCACACAAAACAATCTTTTAAAGTAAGCATAAACATACAATCAAAACAAAGCACGCAAAACAATAATCTTTTAAAGTAAGCATATGCATACAAACGGAGCGAGGTATGCAGGTCTTACACACCATTCCACTGGATTGTTACGTGTGCAATCTCAGTATCGCGGGCGACCTTAGAAACTATAAGAATAACTAGATAATAGAATACAAACAATTGGCACTGTTGCCCGATGAGCTATCAAACCTAGCTCGAAAAAGAAACGACAGCGAATGAGCTGCCTCGAACCGTATGTCGCAGCAGGGAAAGGCCAGCATACGCGCACGACCGCGACCACTTCGCTACGCGAACAGACACGTCGGTGGCGACTGGCGGTGGCAGCCGAAGGCCTCTGCGAAGTCGGAAGCGTTGGCGGCCAAATTGCACATGACCGGCCCTTCCACAGGATGGTCGCAGAAGTGGCTGCAGTAGCTAATGTAGAACGTCTGCAACGGCGAGAACATCTCCAGCTGCTTGATCCCGAGCGTGGACAGGCCGCCTTCGTGGCTGGATGCGGCGCTGCTCTTGAGCGCGGCCAGCGCGACGTCCAGAGCGAAGAGATCGGCGACCTCTTTCATTTCCCGCGCCGTCGCAGCCCTGTCTAGTGCGCACTTTCCCTGTTGCTCCCACCAGCGTATCTCAGAGCCCGTGTAATCCAACTTCCGGCCCCGCTCGTCGGCGACCCTGACCAGCTGCCGGGCGAACTGGTATCCCAAACCGCTATAGGTCATTATCGGCGAGCCCCGGGTCAGGTACGACGGCGGGAGGAGCGCCGAAACGGCAAGCCAGACGAGATTCACCGAGTAGAGGTAGATGGCGCTTCCTGACTGCCACCGGTAACGGGCGGTCAGCAGGTTGTCGTGGAAAGGGCTGTACAGCGCCAGCTGCAGGGCCTGCTTAGACTTGAGCCACATCTCGAAGAACGTCGCGCCTTTGCCGTAGTTGTCGGGAAAGATGCTGTAGAGAACGTCCAACTGTTCGGCGATCATGAACGGCAGCGCCGGGAACAACTGGACGCGCATGTGGCTGCCTATCTTCAGGGCCGCTTCCTTCTTCGTCAGGTTGGTGATGGATTCCGAAGCTTGGAGCTGGCCGAGGAGTGCTTTCGAAATGGAGTTGAAGAGCGTCGAAATGTACTCCTTCCGGGCTTCGGTATCGAACAGTGCGTGGAAGATCGTCGACGCCTGGACAATGCCGAACGACTCGTGGACGGCGAGAAAGCAATGCGTGCCAGCACCCGCGTTCTCAGCCGTCCGACCGCCCAAGGACAAGAAGTCGGCGTTCAACATCCACACGTAGACGTAAGCGAACATCCAGCCGATCACGTTCAGAAGCCGTGCGGGTGAGATAGTTTCGAGTAGATTCGAAAGCCGACTGAATGAGTACTGTTTCATTATTAGGATTTTCGTTTCTATAGAAACGAGGGGAGTTGATTTCACATGCTTCGCGATGACAGCGCGCCATTCGCTCAAGGAGGCGTTGTGGACATAAAGCTGATGAGCCTTGTGCAGTGGCAGCAGGATGTCATGCTCATCTGTGCGCGTCGACAGAACAGCGTCCCTGATGGCTCCTTCGTCCTTGTGCAGCTCTTGGATGGCGGACTTCTTCAGCTCGGTCGTTCCGTTGGTTAGGAAAAGCGACACGCTCCCCATGGCGTGGCCGTACGCGACGTCGTCCAGGAACGACACCTGCCGCATGCGCAGCAGCGGCAAGGCGCCTGGCTCTTCGAAGGCGACGACCGGAAGGCGGTCTTCGGTCAGGTAGACGAGCTTCGCATCGAACCACAGAACAACCCTCCAGTTCACGATTAAGTCCAGGAGGACGTCGAAAACTCCGATTATTCCCACCTGCGCACCCGAATCCACCGATGGCCACCGTATCCCGCGTGCCTCCATGAACCTAACGAAGTCCTCGGCTGTCTTCGTGGCTGGTGCGCCGAGACAGGTCGACAAGGCGGTCAGGGCCTTGGAAGTCGCAGGGTAACGCCCATCTGCTGCAGGAGGCGCCGATGTGGTGGCCGCGCTGACGACGCTTGAGACGACGAGCTTGGCGTACGGAAGCGCTTCGGCGACCTGGGCATCCGGTCGGGACCTGTTGGCTCCGCACACGTAGGCGTGGAAACGGGTGCACGGGTCCGCCGTCGTGTCAAGGGACTGAAGAAGCTGATGGGCGTGGTCGAGGCAGTCGTCACTGGAGCAGACACCGTCTTCGGGCGAGGTTAGCGCTCTTAGCACCAAGTAGATAACGACGAGAAGCAAGAGAACGCCCATGGCCGCGAAGACCAGGCGCTTTTTGTGGCGACGGCAACCGCGCAGGCGAGACTGGAGCTTTTCAAGGCGACGCCGTTCCAGCTCTTGTTCTGCGTACTGTTGGCAAAAACAGAGAACGGAACCCTTAATTGCACGGAGCTACAGTTGACGGAATAATTTAACTACGACGAGATGATAGCGAGGCTTTGGATTTGCGCAGAATAAGGCAATAGAAGATCAAACTTGCACGACGCTTCCGAGCTTCGACCCTATAAATACCCGCGAATAATTGGTGTTGCTGGCAACTCTCCCTTTGTTGTTTATTTTCCTTTCGTGGTGTGATCTGCTAGCCTCTTGTAGGCTTAACGCGGTTGACAGGACGACTGCACTGAAAAGGTGGTAGTACCGGATTCCATCCTTGAACCACGACAAATTCATGTAAGAATTATTTTCTGAGGACCTGAACGAGATTTTGTCGGGTCCTTGGTGCTGCATTCAGTTGGATTCTGAGTATCCGTTTTCGTGAGCCTAGCTCCACATTGGGGGTAATACCATAAAGCGGAAATTTAATTATCGGACAACAGCTTGCTCTGAGCTACAATGTAGTTTAGGCGAGCATCCGTTCTTTTGATCGTTCCTATAATTTTCGCAATTTTTGACATGGCCTAACTGGTAAAACGCACTGGGGAAGTTGCCTATTGTCATACACCCATTTAGCCGCCATGATTGCGAATATGACTTTCTGCTATTGAGCACAAAATTGCGGCTTCCATTTCAGGTCTTCTTAGTTTAAAAGCGGTACACAAACGTTATGAAATTTTAATGCACGTAGTAATAAAGGGTAGTAGTGCATGTACTTGCCTAAATACCGTCCTTCTGGCTTTAAACAGCTTTGTGAATTTGCAAACCGACCATTTTGAACCAAACATTTAATTATAAATGCAGCAGTTTGCAATGATTACGCTTATTCAAATGATTACACAAGAATTTCTTAAGCCATTAGGGCGAATATTACACAAAACCACAACCTATCCAACACTTCCATGGCAGCTGAACTATAACGGCGCCAGTAGTATATAGTAACATCTCTGTAGGAAACAATGGTTTCTTTCTCGGTATCCGCTTCGCCGCAATCAGTTCTCGCTCTGGTTAGGCTCACTTACACGGCCAGGACTGACGCTAGGGACGCGGGTCTGGGGGCCGTGTTCCCTTTTCTGCTGCGCCCGGGCCCGATATTCCATCGAGGCACGCCGCTTCTGCTTAGCGTCCGCCTCGGAAAACTTGGGCAGATCATGGATGGCCGCTTGCACCATCATCGACTGGCGCCGACCGGAGGCAATGCCCGCCGCCCGCTCCAGGGGTCCGTGGTCGATCGGGCTGACCAGGCCGGGCGGAGAGCTCATGAGCAGCTGCTCGGCGATGGAGCGTCGCCGGGCGGCGGCCTCCTGGTCCGCGCTTCTGACGCTGGGCCATCGGCTGACCTGATGCGGTACTGGCCCCATAAGTTGGGGTCCAGCGATTGGTTCGGCTTCGGCAGAGGTCAGCTGGAAGACGCCGTCGAGTTGTTTGTTTTTAGCGAGTTCCATCTTGGCGGAAGGGTGTATGGTTACCCGGCGGTCCGGCGAGTTCTTCGGTGACGGGCCGTCTATCGAGCTGCGCTTGCTTTGGGCCCAGACGTCGGCGTCAGGTGTTGTTTGTTGGTCTTCTCGAGGAAAGTCGGCGCGCGTCGCGGAGGTCTGGCGAGGGCTGCCGCTGTGGGCGCTCGCCCGGCTTGGCCACCGCCATTGCTGCAAGTCTGGCGCATAATGAGCGTCTTCGCCCTTCGGGATGCCATCAGTTGACTGTCCCATTGGCCCGCCGGTTACTGTCTGGTCAGTCACTGTTCCCGGCACGAGGTCGTGCGCAGCGGTACGCTGAGGACGCTGTCGCGAGGGCGACCTGCGCGCGTGCGACGGGTCAATTTGTGATGATCTCCGCGAAGGGCGCCCTGAACTGTCGACAGGCGTTTGGTAAGATCGACGGCCACCTTCGCCGTGAGTGTCGTCAAGGGCTGAGGCGTCATGGGCGTGCGTGGAAGGCACGGCTCCCGTGCTATCTCGCCAGTCCGTGGTAAAGTGAGACGACGGCAATGGCACACCGGCTCTGGTCCGGTCAGTCACTGTTCCCGGCACGAGGTCGTGCGCAGCGGTACGCTGAGGACGCTGTCGCGAGGGCGACCTGCGCGCGTGCGACGGATCCATTTGTGATGATCTCTGCGAAGGGCGCCCTGAACTGTCGCCAGCCGTTTGATAAGATCGACGGCCACCTTCGCCGTGAGTGTCGTCGAGGGCTGAGGCGTCATGGGCGTGCGTGGAAGGCGCGGTTCCCGTGCTATCTCGCCAGTCCGTGGTAAAGTGAGACGACGGCAATGGCACACCGGCTCTGGTCCGGTCAGTCACTGTTCCCGGCACGAGGTCGCGCGCAGCGGTACGCTGAGGACGCTGTCGCGAGGGCGACCTGCGCGCGTGCGACGGATCCATTTGTGGTGATCTCCGCGAAGGGCGCCCTGAACTGTCGTCAGCCGTTTGGTAAGATCGACGGCCACCTTCGTCGCGAGTGTCGTCGAGGGCTGAGGCGTCATGGGCGGGGACGGAAGGCACGGTTCCCGTGCTGTCTCGCCAGTCCGTGGTAAAGTGAGACGACGGCAATGGGACACCGCCTCTGGTCCGGTCAGTCACTGTTCCCGGCACGAGGTCGCGCGCAGCGGTACGCTGAGGACGCTGTCGCGAGGGCGACCTGCGCGCGTGCGACGGATCCATTTGTGGTGATCTCCGCGGGGGGCGCCCTGAACTGTCGTCAGCCGTTTGGTAAGATCGACGGCCACCTTCGCCGTGAGTGTCGTCGAGGGCTGAGGCGTCATGGGCGGTGACGGAAGGCACGGTTCCCGTGCTATCTCGCCAGTCCGTGGTAAAGCGAGACGACGGTGGCCTCCGTGCGTTTCCGCTGTGCGACGCGGGCCCGAGCGAAGTGTGAGCGATGCTGCGCGAGTCGAGCGTCCCTGGGCGAGGCGACACCTGTTCCCTGGGCGTGGTCAACTCGTCCGTTGTGTCGCGCATCGAGGAGGACGGACTAACTCCTGACGATGGACCTGCGGTAGAGAAAGTCGCCGAATGATGTAAGATCAACGTTTCGGGGGGAACGCGGAAATCTGGACAACCCACCCTTTACGCGGAGGCTATTATTATCGAGTGATAAAGAAGAGGATGTAACCGTGAACTATAGAATAAGAAAGGGGTGGGGAGGGAGGTACCAGCGAATATACAAGGTCGTGTACACAAGAAAAAAAGGTGTTAGACACGGACGGACGCAGGACTTTCGACTGTGCTTGATTGGAATTCACATTCCTGCACATAACGTCCTACGCTTGCGCATCTCTCCCTCCTCCCAAGACGCTACGTGCATTGGAAGGAGGACGTGCGTGTCGTGCACGTACGTGCAAGACACGTACGTCGAAATGTACTTTGCTGCTCACAACATCTGACGCATGCGCGTCTTCTACTTCTCCCAAGACACGTAGGTCAATGTCAGTTTTATCACCTTTTACCTAGCCGATAGGTAAGCGCGTTCTTTGTTGGTTAAACACGAAGACGTATCACTGACACAGTTTTCCCTCTGATGTGAAATGCTTCTAATATTTCCTGCTCGTATCTAATCTGTCCCCTCCCTAACATCGTTTTTAGGGAGAAACTAGCTTTTAGGGAGAAACTGTAGTTTTTAGGGAGAACCTGTATAGTTTAGGGAGTACTTTAGGGATAAACTGCATATAGCTACTCTCCGGCGGTGGTCAATGCGAGTCCGTCTATGCGTCCCGTCGACACGAAAAATGTTTCGTCTCGAGTTTCTCGCGAATGTTCTGTAGCTCTCAATCCAATGCAGACATCTTAGAAAAAATCACACTGAAATTGACCACTAAGGACGGCTTTATCATTTTTTGGGTTTCATTTACTGATCATAATTAGTTCACAGTGAAGTTCTAAACGTTACAGGATTCCCGTCTGCTGTCAATACACGACCATCTGCGGAGTGGTTACAGAAAACGGCTGTAACCCTTATTTTATTTAAACTATCCGAAAACAAATTGAATGACAATTAGCCGCTAAAATGACTCTAACATTTCACAGAGTTTCATACACTTTTTATAATTACGTAGTTCACAGTGAAGTTGCAAATATTGTAGAATTCCCGTCTGCCATGCGGTGGCACTTGTACGCGTCACTACTTCGTAAAAGAATAAGTATAAATCCCTCCACAGTCAAAACATGTATTCCTTGTCTCTGTCCAACAACAACAACAACTACTACACATACATAAATGCGTCGATTGAGGTAAAACGGACCACAGCTTTACAGCTGGTCTTTCTCCCCTGAGTGGAAGGGCTGATGAATTTTTAAAGAAAACTTCTCATATTCTCAAGCTACAAATAGCTGTACATTTACAGAAACATTTGATTAAAAAAATTAGCACTTCACCTGGAAAAAACGGTTTTTGCTCGCGTCAATTTTGCACTGTTCATTCCGTGAAGGATCATTCACGTTGCTGTGTTAAGCCATTTGAAAAGCTGGCATGACGGTTCCGCTAGCAGCTTTACACTATGGTTAATTTTTGCACTTCTTGCAGCCGCGGCAATGAACTGACAAATTGCGACCCTGGCCGCCGCTTAAGAACGTGTAATATTCTTGCAAGCTGAGTCTGAGAACTGGCTAACCTCCCTTGTCTTTCCGTCTATTTTTTGCAGGCGCTTATTAACACACCTACCATATGCCAACGGAATGCGGTAAAGTCATGCACTCGATGAAGCATGTCACGTGTCTCTCACGTGGCAGAAGGAGACCCGCTGCGAGCGACCTCTCAACCTGCTCTTTCAGGCTACACGCCAGGCGCTCGCAGCAGTTTTTCTGCACTGCGTACAGAGGGCAACCAACCGCTACACCACTCCTGACCAGTTTAGACTGATTAGAAGCATACGGCGTTAGTGGTCTTCGTAGTCTGAGGTGAAAACATCCAGAAGACATGGTCCTTCTCGAGAAAGGTTGGTTGTAAGTAGAGGAACCTAATGTATTTGTTATCCGGCAGTCCGTAGGTGAAATTTAAAGCTCAAGAGCAGCCCTTAAAAACAGATCAAATATCCTGCGCTGCGCTATATACTATCTTCCCGGGTGAAATCCTTTAAAAAATAAAAAAAAAGATCATCAACATGTCTAAGCACACGGACCACATGATCGTTGTTCAAGGAAGTGCAAATGAGATTGTCAGTTCTTGCCAATACTGCAAAACACCGGGGCAGCGTTGGACCCATTACAAATCCCTTTCTTTTGTAAAAATACGCGACCCTTAAAGAGACTCTGAAACGAGTTTGACGATTTTCTACAAACGTACTGAGTCGTTAGAGTAGGCGCTTCTGATCATTAATTGACGCATCTAAGTGCTCCGCGTAAAGCGTGTAATTTATTACAAGGTTTCGAAAATGATCGCTGCCGATCGCAGCACACTGCTCGGCGGAATTTTAAGCCGCCCCTACCTATATGAAGTAGATCACCCAATTGACGACATGTGGGCGAGCTATCCGATTGGCTGCCCAGGGCGCGTCATCGATAATTTTTTCACCTTTATGGTGAACAAATGATGTTCGTAATAGTTGAAATGTTAGTTAATTTATTTCTATAAAAAGAAAGTAACAGAAATAGAATGCACAAGAACAATTTCTCACTACACTTAAGCACTTCCGGCACACAGCAAGCGTCGTCTGCTTGTGTTACAACGTGCTCCATTTTGACGAGAGCTCCGCGGTCAGAGTCGGTCTCAGTATTTTTGCGAGCACAATGATTTGACTTTGTTGCGTTGTGGACTGCAAACGTAGCGACTGACAATATGCCAAGCTGCGACATCGTGTCCCTCTGCAAGGCAGCAGACGAGCGGACTGGCTGCAGCGCATCGGACTGCCGCTGTCCGATCGGCGCCAGGACTTGCGCGTTTGCGGCCGTCACTTCACACCGGAAGATTACTAACGCAATAGTGTTTCGCGAGTCCGGTATTATGGTAAACGGAAGCGCTAGGGGACAGGGCCTGGCCGTGTCCCTGCATGTTGTTTCACGGGATGAGCAAAAGCGCAAATGTGAATGGTCTGCATGGTGCAGCCACCTGGTGGCACAAAACTCAACCACACAGAGTAGCAGTAACAAAATGTATTCTTCTTTGCTGCTGACGTAAATTTTTCGTAGGAGTGTAATCGTTAACACGTTCTCTTTGTAAATGTTTAAAGTGTTTTACACTTGGTTAGAGCAATATTACCTCTTTGTTTGGCTGGTTAAGCTCTGCGCCAATGGGTGGCTGCACCGTGACCAAGGAGGATATATAGAATTCTATATTGGCGGCGAGGAGTTACGGAGTCGCCATCTATCGGAAGCGCCTCGCTGGCGTAGTATGAGGGATCACGTGGCGCGCTCCTCATAGGTTTTGCTATCAGCGCTCACTGAAAACACCGTGTGCGAGCTCTCCCGGACATTTCTGTAAGTACTTTCGAAACGAGAGAAGTTTGTTACTGTCTAAATAATAATCTTGAGCAAACTGAAAGCACACAATCGTTTACAGACGCTATCTCTACCGAATACGCACAGTGAACGCCACTGCGCGCGGTCGCCTCGATGGAGTTGCCCGAACCAGCTTCTTGCGTGAAAGGTAGGCAAACGTTGAGCACAAACTATGTGAAATATGTTCTTATAGTGTTTGCATAACTAAATGGAGCGTAATAGAATGAAGCCTCAATGCGGCGATCGCACAGATTCGCAGCAACCGACTGCGCGTCTGCATCCCAGTTGAAAAACACAACAGGAAATTTTACCAGTCTGTTGTATTTTGGGACGTTGTTTCTGTAGTTCTGTTGTCTGTAGTTCTGTTGTCTGTAGTTCTGTTGCCTGTAGTTCTGTTGCCTGTAGTTCTGTTGCCTGTAGTTCTGTTGCCTGTAGTTCTGTTGCCTGTAGTTCTGTTGCCTGTAGTTCTGTTGTCTGTAGTGTGACGTCCTGTAGTAGAATGTTCTGTAGTTCTTGATCAACATTTAATTAAAAATTGACAGAGACGTCCGTAAGATTATGTAAATTTGTTAGCACAAAAAAGAAAAACATAAAAGTAAAAAAAAATTTTAAAAAAAACGTCTTTGCCTAGGATTCGAACATGCGACCTCTCAATTCCTAGCCCGGCATCTTACCACTGCACCACCCCTGACATGGTCTTCGAGTGTACGTTTTGGCCATGTGAATAGTACGACGTGCTGATGCGCTGATGTTTACATTTGCATTTTGAGAGCCAAGATCCGCTATCACTCCACCGCGTCAAGTGCCGCATCTCTAGAAGAGCAAGAGTGTTCGTACCATCGACAAGTACATCGTGCAGTGCTAGAACATCGATTTTGATGTACGATATCCATATTAAATAAGAAATTCAGAAATAGACAACGTTGACTTTTAGGGTTATTACTGCTAGTTTCGACAGTTGTCTCTCGTTCTTTACACTTTTGAGCGCGCATATAATTCGTGTGTTCAATGCAAAATAGCTACATAAACATTCGTGGATGAGAGTTCTTTCTGACAGCATACTGGCTTCTCACGGCAGCACTGTATCAGATTAATGAGACCCGAGCGATACAGCTTTTCACGCAACTTTGTGGAACAACCGAAATCTTCTTTTCCGCTTCGCATAAGCTTGTGAAATATTCCTGGGAAATTAACTAATGTGTCAGTGTAACAGCACATGTAAGTCCACAGGCCTGTGTGCCACATCTTACCAAAAAAAAAACCGGATACGCAGCCATTCCCGCAGATGGTATGATTTTGATCAGCGGCCGATTTAGAGGAGGCCGGTAGGGCGTTGCTGGTGCCGCGTCGTCACGGCACAATTATAACTATTCGCCACGTCGACTTTAATACCGGTGTCGGTGCCATCGGTGTCAGCATTGCCGGCTTCAGAGAAGTGCGATTGAATACCGCGCAGGAGAAAAGTACAGTGTACACTACCGATGCAAAAACATACAATTTTAAAGGACCGCGACGGGAAGCGCTTCTGTTGCGACTTCGGAACTCTTGGCCATCGCGACCGAATGTTTCTGCTGCGACGTCAGAATTGGTGTCGTAACGTCGGAGTCGCTGTCAGGATATAAAGTTGTTGTTCCGACTTCAGAACTCTTGTTGTTGCGACAGAATGCTTCTGTTGCGAAATCAGAATTTATGTCGTAACGTCAGAAATGTCTCCCAATTAAGAAATGTCAACAACTTCTGTCGTACAACAGAATTTCTGTAGTTGCGACAGGAATTCCTTTTGTCTTTTTCAACCGGGCACTACAGAAGCTTGTCGCATCACACAATTTCAGTGCACTTCTGTTGTCATCATTGGGTATATGTTGCGGCGATAGGTTTCCGTTGTGGAACAGTTCTCTGTAGTACAACAGAAGTTTGTCCATTACTTCAGGAACACTTCTGTTATGACAACTGGGGGCCTGTTGCAATGATAGGTTTCTGTCGTACAACAACATTTTTCTGTAGTACAACAGAAGTTGGTCGCATTACATCAGGAACACTTCTGTTGTGACAATTGGGGGCCTGTTGCCACAATAGGTTTCTGTAGTATTTCAACAGCTCTCTGTAGCACTACAGAAGTTTTTCGGGTTACTTCAGGAGTATTTCTGTTGGGACAACAGGGTGCCTGTAGTGATGACAATTTTTTCTGTAGTACTACAAAAATCTGTTGTAGAGCTTCAGCTTTCTGTTGTAACAACAGACATACGACAGACTGTACTTCTGTAGTAGCAACAACAAATGTCTGTTGTACATCAGAAAAGTCTGTCGCTCCATCAGGAATCTGTAGTTACTACAGAAAAATCCTGTTGTACAACAGAAATTTCTGTAGTACTACAAAAATCTGTTGTAGAGCTTCAGCTTTCTGTTGTAACAACAGACATACGACAGACTGTACTTCTGTAGTAGCAACAACAAATGTCTGTTGTACATCAGAAAAGTCTGTCGCTCCATCAGGAATCTGTAGTTACTACAGAAAAATCCTGTTGTACAACAGAAATTTCTGTAGTTGCGACAGGAATTCCTGTTGTCTTTTTCAACTGGGATGCTTGTCCCGCACTGTTTCGCTTTCGCCGCGTGCGCGTTTTCGCACCGTGCCATGAGCTTTAGGCCACAGAATATGAGCATTTGACACTATAAAAGCGACCATTGTTGCGTGAGCGCTATCAAAGCTGTTCAAAAACAATTTTATTGTAGAGACTTCGATGCCTACGGGGAACTGTGATGTGTCGTAGCGACGATTCAATCTTTCTTTTTTCTACTAAATTCTTGGACGTTTCAATATTATTTCTTGAGTTGCGTCGCACTGTATTTTTATCGGTGTCCTCTGCACGCGAATTCCCGCTGCTTCTTTTTTGTAATCCAGTGCATTAATTCATAACACAAACGTGACCATATGCCATGCTTTTTTTTTATGTGCTTCTTACCGCTCCCTTTCCACTCCAGTGAACTTGCCAGTATCTATAGCATCGACAAGTTCATAGACCAAACCGTCATGACATTAGTCGGGCAGCGGACTCGGGCGAGCGTCTCAGTGCGCGTTTTCCGAACATTCCAGACCCGGCGCCGTAGCAGAAATCTTCCTCGCGTCTGTGCTTGCTGCATACCCGAGTTGTAGCCGATGACTGTTTGCCGATTTTATGTTTTGAGAGCCAAGCTTCACGCAGCTTCTTGTCCTGCAGCTACGTGTGAATAAGGCTGACACCGGGCTCGGTTGCGTACGTCCGGCACTGCGGCACCGAGCAGTAGCCTACCACGTTGCGCGCCTTCAAAGTCAGCCACTACATATTGTAGTGCTTTCAAGCGTTGTAAAGGAGACGCTCGAAGCGGGAAAATCTCGCCACTAAATGAGGACCGCAGCGTACGAGGGAATTTAAACTGTCGTTTTCAGCTCACTTCGGCGCTCCCGAAGCAGCCGACGCGGACGCTATGTCCACGTGATCCCTCCTAGCACGTCACGCCGACGGTGGCGCCAGCATTTCCAGTGGTGGAGCTCGAGGCCAATACCCCCCTTCGTGGGGACCGTTCAGGCAGCTCACGTACGTCTACGCTAACGTTCCTTCATGAGCTTGAATTTATGCCTCCACCGTTCCGTCGAAACGCCCGGCTAGCTTGTGGTTACTGGAATACGAGACACGTTCGGCGTTGCGACAGAATGCTTGCAACTCACGCTACTTCGATAGCTCTCGCTTAGAGTCAACTGCCAAGCAGCTGACGGAGAGTTTGGAAAGGCTTCGCGCGCTCGCTCCTAGAGGACCGGAAGTCGACAACACGACGTGCCATCATGACGCAGAGCCAGTGAAGGCGGAGCTTAGTCCCGATCACCCGGCGAACGAGTTGAGGAGAAAATGCATGACTATGGAGGAGGGTAACTTGTAATCGTCCGTAGCTCTCAATAGGAGACGTTTCACACAAATTGTGGTACGAATGATTAACTTTAGCTGTACCCTACGCGTCTACAAAATTTGTCCGAACCATTTCAGGAGCCCTTTAAACTCGACGAGGGTAGACTCCAAATAACAGGACAGTATCTCAAAAAAAAAAACAAAAAAACGCTCCAGTGCTCATGCTTACTATACTCCGTTTCATACATCATGTGCAACGCTGTGGAAGCTATGCAAGTACTGCGGTCTCCAAATTTTATCACTACGCCCTGTAAGGTCGTTGTGAATGTTCGGCTTGGTGAAGGTCATGTGTGCATTCTTTTTCTTTGCTTGAGTGCGTGCTCCTCGACTTTTCTTGGGCCCCCTCTGCTTTTGTGTATGTGTTGTACGGCAATGTTGTGCTGTTGGCTCGCACCCTGGCCGCTTCCGGGGAGTGCCTGCTTTGGGAAGACGGTGGCCGGACGCTGTTCGGCGAAAAAGGGAGCGGCAGGGGTTCTCGAGCACTGGGTCTGTCGAGCGCCATAAATCGCGCAGTGAGCCGCTGTAGCCGACATCTGGAGAAGGGAGTAAATGGGGAGTGTTTTGCGTCGGGCCGAGGCGCCGCGGGGGGCTCGAGCGGCGGCCACCGCCGGTGCGAGTTAGCCCGGGGACATGGTCCCACGGCTGGGGGGTGATAACGGGCGCGGCTGAGCGGGCAGTGTGAGCTGAGGCCCGAGAGACGACGGACCGTTCTCGTCAGGTGCCCGATCGGAGCGACGGACTGCTCCGAGGCCTTGCTCAGCCGCATTCATAAATGTGAATTAACCCCTTTCCTTGTTTGCTATATACTCATTGTAACCGTTACCATCTGCCTGTAAATAAATCAGTTCGAATGATTGACATCCAGCATCGTTAGCGCCGAGATACCGAAGCAGAGAGCAGGGCATAGGCTCAGGAAGAGCCGAGAGCGAACAAAAACCACAAAGAAGGAAGAACCCGGCGGAAGAGGAAGGAAGAAGAAACAACTTTACTCGCCCGTTCCGTCTATGCATCGTTGGGCACCAGCGGCGTTTGGTCGCGCGAGCACGCACGTGAGGCTGCCGCGATGGGATGCAAACAAAAACAACGAAAAGCAAATTAATCTAAAACAACGTTTTAGCAGCCGAATGAGCGCATGGGTTGTGTGCTTCTAAGGGTAAATTCTTATGTTCATTCAGAACATACGTTATATAAAGAACATTTTCACAAAAATTGGTCAAGACACCGAACTGTTTAAGTGCGAAAGCAGCCACTGCAAGAAGTTTCTTTAGCCTCCACAGCGTTGTACCCAGTGGCGTAGCAACAGGGAGGGCCGGGGGGCCGTGGGCCCCGGGTGCAAGGGGCCAGTGGGAGGGGGGGGGGGGGTGTCATATACGCCTGAAGACACCCTTTCCGCCGGCTAAACCCGGGGGGGGGGGGGTGACAGAAGACCTATGGGCCCCGGGTGCCAGACGACCTAGCTACGCCACTGGTTGTACCTGATGTATGAAACGGAGTATAGGTTTTGAAGACGAACCTCCTTACTAAACGTTCATTCGCTTCACGCACCGCCACAAACAATTCATCATGGGGAATTGAGTAATAAAGGTCCTCTATGTCCAACGAAAAGGCTGTGCTGGCTCCAGGTAGGCCGTCCTTTTAACATCAGTTCTGCTAAGTCCGCCGAACTAGGGAGGGCGAGCGGGTCCGCTGCCTTCAAGGTGCTGATCGAGGCTTTACACAAGCAGTGCTCAAGCTTCGTCTTCACTTGAACGCCAGTGTGTACTGCTCAGCAACTGTTGCCGCCTTTTTTCTCTACAAGCGGCATATATTCGTCAACCAACTGGCAGCTCGCGTCATCGGTGCCACGGTGAAGTTCCACGGTGCGTCAGATGCACGAGCCAGGAACCACGCCTCCAAAGAGTTGCACTTCGGCCCCGCAACGCACAGCAAGATTTGCGATAGCTCTGGCCCTTTATCAGGTGTATTCGGCTTGAGGGGAGGCATAGTGTGCGTGTGTGTACTCTTTGCATATACGCTTTGCGTAAAAGGTCGGGGTCGCACGGATCAAGGTACCCATAGAGCACGGCTCCGATCGTAAATGCATCACGTGTTGCTGGGGCAAAGTGGGTTCGTAGACGCACGTTAGGTTGGCGAAAAAAAAAAGTCAGACACAAGGCAAGCGCTTGTCTTGTGGGTACCTTATTTTGTCCCATCTACCGTCTGCGCTTGTTAAACCTGCGCACATTTTTTTCACTTAAAAGCACTTTTGAGGTTTCGTTTCAATTACGAAAACATAATTTTATGTTTCCTGATGCTGCCTTTAACGTGACCTGTTAAAGTCATGTTGTGGACAAGGGCAATAGGGTTATGACGTAACTTTTACGCTTACTTTACCGGGGTTTGACGTGAGTCGGCCCGCCAGTCGGTCGCTATAGTCTAATTCTCGACGAGTAGCTTTAGCGGGGGTTTAGCGGAGGACGAGACTCAGCAAAGAAATTACGCATCCCTCGAAGAGCAAAACGAGAATAAGGTCGAAGCAGAAGTGAACGTTTCGACAAGTGGACTTGTCTTCTTCAAGGCCTTGAAGAAGACAAGTCCACTCGTCGAAACGTTGGCTCTTGCTTCCACTTTGTTCTCGTTTTGCTCATCGTCTTGAATTTCCATCTCCCGCCTTCCCCTGCGTCCGACGAATGAATTCGAAGTGTAGGGCCCGCAGGAACCATAGCCCAATTATCTAACCTGCATAACACACACGCCTAATTCTCAGCTTTCCCAACTCCTGAACGTTCTTTGAAAAATCACAAGACAAAAATTGAATGAGGTGGCACCTGGCAGAATTAGATGAAACGGCCACCCTGCGCAGGAAAATTGAATGTTTAATACATATGTCTCAATCAAGTTAAATGAATATAAATTATGGGGTTTCACGTGCCAAAGCCAGATTTGAGGCACGCAGTAGTGGGGGAGTCCGGAGTAATTTGGACCACTAGATGCTCTTCAACGCGCGCCTAAATGTAAGTACACAGTGTTTTCGCATTTCGGCCCCATCTAAATGAGGCCGCCGTGGCCGGGATTCGTTCCCGCGACCTCGCGCTAAGCACTGCAACACCACCTGTACCACTCTTAGCTCATGACAGCTACGGCTTTGAGACAATTGAAGCGCCCATTAACGATACGGTAAAGCAATAAAAAAAAATTTTAACGTGAGCGTCGGAAAAAACAACTGATGCTTCGCTTACAATATCTCTGTCAGCGGGTGTAACCTGTACGATTCTTTTTACAGCGAAGTTGTATATGGCTAGCCGATTGGTCCGTCCGTCCGCGATTGACTGCGCCAATAGTGACGTTGTTGCCCTCCATCACAGCCGAGCGCGCGCGCAGCAGCAGACCACGCGTCATACGTACTCCTGAGGAGCAGGCAGCTTTCGATCAGCAACGCCGCGAGCGGAACCGGGAACAAGCTCGTCTACGCCGTGCCGATGCTGCAACCCGGGCACAAGAACAGGCTCGTGCAGCCGAGCACAAAGCAGCAACTGCGTACCGCGGATTCGGCAGCCTACCAAGCTGTCGTTTAATGAACCGTCCGGATTAACCCAGTGATAAACACCGGGGCCGTACGTTTCAGCTTCGCTGGTTAACAATCTGTATACGGAGTGATTGGGCGGCGATTTATTTTTTCTTGCAGGTAATGCGATGCGCTTACGGAGAAGTACTAGAGCACCCGTATAAACAATCCTGGGGTTATGGTTTCAACCAAACTATTGACGAGAAATTATTAGCTTTTATTGTTGGTACATTGGTTAGGCGTTCGTGCGTGACGTTAGGTGATGTTACAGGGACAGCCGGATCATGAGCTCGCAACTACTTTCGCGGACTCGTTTCCTTAGTGGATTAAATGTATACAATAATCTGCGCGTGAAGCACGCCTTCTCGCACCTAATACACGCGTCAACAAGGCGTCCCATCACTATAGCAGGGTTACAAAGCGCAGACGAAAGCTGCGCCAAGACCGACCATCGAAAACACCGTTAGGGTCCCCCCCCCCCCCCCGCCTCCATGATCTACAAACAAGCGCTCTGAGAAAGCTAGTACAGACGTACCGAAAGGACGGGACCATGGCCTAGGCCTCTTCCGGTGCTGCCTCGCTCTGTCGGCGCCGCGCTGCTCGGTCGGAGTCGCCTCGTTCGGATTGTCCGCCGTTGCGGCGCCATGTCGCTGCAGTGGGCCCGGAGACGGTCCTTCGTTCGAAACGCTCCTCTCGTTGGGATTGTCCGCCATACGTGCGTCCTGCGGCTGGGGCTCCCTCGAACACGGCTCGTTCAGCTGCGAGCGTTATGCCTCGATTCGAAATAAGCGAGACGGGGCTTGTGCACCGCGCGAAGTCGCGTCTTCTTCTGCTTCTTCTCGCTCACGAGGGCAACGGCTCGTGAGCACGAGCGCACGCCCGTTTTTACCTCGAAATAAATTGAGAGAGAGAGTCACATAGATGAAGTAAAAGTGTGAGAATGTGAGAATGTATAAGAACCTATAGAAATTTCTGTTAGCATTTAGTTGCCTAAATGCCTCGCTTTGAATGTTTGCCCGTACCTCGTTTTGGTATTTTGATGGATGCACTTTTCAGTCAACCCGGTGTGTCCAATCCCCCCTGTGGGTACGAGCCATGTTTTGAGGCATCAAGAAAAATAATAAACATGACAGCTATAAGAAGCGCATAAATAGTAAGTCCTACTGTACCTTCCTCCTGAGGCAACCTTTAGAAATTGGCATAATTGACAAGCTTTTGCGTAATTCTCTTAGCCTTGTCACCTCTATCTCACCTGTACGTACCGTGATCATATGTTGTTGTTGTTGTTGTTGTTGTTGTTGTTGTTGTTGTTGTTGTTGTTGTTGTTGCCTCTAACCATGGTACGTACCCACTAGGGCGATTGGCCACCCTTGAGGTAATGAAAAGTGCAACCAACAAAGGACAAAGAGAGCTAAAAATCAAACATTAAATAAGAGACATTAGACAACTTAAGCATTACAATATTTTCAGCAGGCTTATTCATAAAAAGAAGAAAAAGAATGAAGTACACCATGGTTGGTACCCTTGACAAATTTTTAGAGCGCGAAAAGGAAGGTCAAACACAGGACAGGCGCTACCTTCAATTGTTTCAACTGAAGGGCAAATGGTTCAAAGTAGTTCCTGTGCTGTATTTGAACTTCCTTTTATGCCAGGTCTTTCTTGCACTAAAGTGCAAGAAAGACCTGGCATTAGGCTCACAGAAAGTTCTTCTAGGTCGGTACCCTTGCAGCATAACCTTCCGGACGCTTCAATGAACATGTATTAGAGCAGTAATATTAGACCCATGGCTTGTGCCTCATTGACAGACACCGAAGGACAATATGCTTGATGTTGACAGTGATAAACCCAGATTACCAATCGGAAGTACATAGTAGGAACATTCTGTGTAACGAGAAGAAGCCGCCGCAGGATAAAAAGAAATGGTCAGTTGTTTTTGGTTCGTTACAAAAAGAGCAAAGGTTAGTTATAGATAAACCAGGGGCGGCTTGCAGGAACATTTAATAACGAAAATGTTTGCTAGAGAACTCCTAGTCTGCGCTATAGAACGTGCTATTAAATTTGTTATTAATTTCGTTAATAAATGTTCGTGCAAGCTGCCCCAGATAAATAAAGGTAAGCTTGATAACGTCACCTCGCATTGTCACGAAAGGCGTTTGCCCGCATTCCACGGTAACTTTAGGTGTCTAAAATCATCAGAGGAAATCAGGGATGATTCATTACAATTCGGAAATTAAAGGCGCCTGAATCCACTCCTGTTGTCAAATAAAAGTTGGGAAGAACATTTAATATCAGACCATTTAGTGACGACGATGGGGGCGAGTCAGCGTACTCTTTTAGGAAGATTCCATGGTGTCTGGGAACCCAGACAAAGCGGGCTTCAGACACACTGCCCTGCACAAGTGTCCAAAGTATTCTCAGTAGGTGCGAGCTCCCATAGAAGTTAAATGTTTGCATGTTTAAAGCACACTGTTAGATACGGGACCTTTTTCTGAGCCTACTTCGATTTCCCCAGACCTCATCGAATCGCACCACAGCTAATTAAGGAGCGCAGAAACACGGATACCACATTCCTGAGGCAAGACCCGTGCAAACAAGTTGGCGGAACCCACTTCGTGTGCAGCCGGTGGCGCTAGAGTTACTGTATATGCTACCTGTGGTAGCATATACAGTAACTCTAGGTGGCGCTATTCACTGCTTGGCTCTTCCCGAAAGTGAAGAGAAGGGACTCTTCCGTCCTGTCACTGTTGCGGGTAAAGTGGGTCCCGAAGAAAGACGGCTGTAATGCGCCGTGACAACCTGGCGGCGTCGCCCCCTTCCCTATAAGGTGACGGCGCATTGCAAGTCAGCAAGGCAAGACCGCAGGGAGAAGAAAGCCCTCGGACAAACACCCGAGCAGCGACTCTCTTCGCCGGGTGTGACTCCATCGCACGGGCGCCTACCATTGGCCGAAAATGGCGTCACCTGAGCGGGCTCTCCCATTGGCCGAACGTGACGTGCCTTATCGAAATCGAAGGGCTTAAAAGACGCAGACCGAGAGCATTCCTTGATTCTTCTCTCTCGAACTTCTTGCGACGGGCCGCAGCGTCCGAGTTGCTGCCGGCCCGTAATGACTCTACGACTGTTAATTGACGCTCACTGTAAATAATGTAAATAAACCTCCCAAGTGTTTCATCCCGAAGTCCTCCTCAACTCCTACAACACCAATACAATTATTAGTTAGTAACCTTAGCTAACTAAAGACCAAATGCTCTTATGTATTTTTAAACCTAATTTGTTTCCTTCCTCCTTCTCCTCACAGAGCTTAATGCCAATCCCTTTATCCATGGAGGCTAACGCTCACGCGCCACAAGAATTCTCTGCATTCCAATAATGAGTTTTCTCCACTGTGTTTGTAAGAATATTGCCAGTTCGTAACAAGAACACCGTGAGGCACCAGCGTAACGTTGGGACGAAGTTAACATAAAGAAGTGCAGGTGGTTCAAATATGTTGAATAACGAGACTGACAACGAGACTGATTAACGAGACTGATAGCACGTGATTTAAGTCCATCTACACACATGTCTTGTCTAGAAGGCTGGAAGCTCAGCCAGATCCCTTCCCTACGGAGACCAGCCTATCATGTGACCTTTCCATATGTATCAGCCAAATGCGATTGCGCACCCGAGTAATCAACAAACACTTATCAGTCTGTAGTGCCAAGTCATCATTGAGGAGCCCCGCAACACTTGTGGAATGGTGCGGAATGTGGTACTAGATGGCGTCTGCTCGCGAATGATTTTCAACCGGACCTTTTTCAATACGCATTGCATGAACAAACTTATCGACAGCCAAGTGCTGGTGTTCGACACTTTCTCTGGATCTTCCTACTCCTTTTAGTTCGATTGGCGCTCGAAGTTGTGCTGCTGTAATCGCTGCTAAATGATACCGTAGGCTTGTCGTAGCGTCGATATTCTGTATCAGCATGGCCTCGAGGTCGCCTGTCGTGATCCTCCGTCGCGCCGCCCTATCTCCGAGGTCATAGTACCGGCGCAGCGACATCGTACAGCACCGCCAGATGGCGCCAATGCCCCATACTTAATCAGTATTAGCAGAGTCCTTCCATGTTTGAAAGGACTCTGGACTCTGGTTGAAAGGACAAAAATGGAAGGACTCTGGTATTAGTAAGTGTATATTTAGGGGTAATTAATAAATAAGTAGTTACCACCCGGCAGGCATTTCGTTTCAAAGACGTTAGGGGGAAGGTGGGCAAATCTGGAAGCGTTGGCGAACAGTAAAAGGCGGTGGCAGTATAAGTTTAAATAGAAGTAATGGGGAAACGCCAGAACGAAAAAAAAAAAACTCTGGGACAGCGAGTTACTCGAGTTAAAATGTTCTTTTTTAAGCTTAAACCGCAGATCTTAAGCGTAGATAGTGAAGGCAAGGAATACTTAAATACAGCGAGCGCGGTGGCACAAGCCGTCACTCAATGTCAAAGACGGTGTGCACGAAATCCTCACACTCATCCATCCATTCACTTCATACGGAATGGTAGATCTCTGATTTTGCTCAATTCTTCTAGAGGCACTTTTTAGTCCTGACGTTCAAAGGAATCGGCTCCATGGCCATCGTTCTCAACATTGCATGGCAATGAACACGTTAAGTGGTGGCGCTTTCAGGAAAGCGAAATGCCAAAAGTGGAAAAGTGAAATGCCAGTTTTTTCTAGAGATACTGTAGGCAGTGGCGTAGCTAGGTCGTCTGGCACCCGGGGCCCATAGGTCTTCTGTCACCCCCCTCTCCGGGTGTAGCCAGCGGAAAGAGGGGTGCCTTCAGACGTATATGACACCCCCCCCCCCCTCCTCACTGGCCCCTTGCACCCGAGGCCCACGGCCCCCCGCCCCCCCCCCCCCCTGTTGCTACGCCACTGACTGTAGGCCTCCGTAGACGTGTGCAAGAGCCACATTATGCTTAGCTGTTCATGACAATATCACTTAGCGTCAGAGTACGGCCTCCACGGCTTATGATCGAACCTTAGATCTCGTAATTAGGAACAGATCGCCATAGACGCTGAGCCACCAGGTATCTATGGAAGCTCAAGGAAAACACACACACAAACACACACAAACACACACACACACACACACACGCACACACACACACAAACACACACACACACACACACACACACACACACACAAATCATCTTTAGTCGCACCAGTAAATGGCCCGGAAACCCCGTAGTTACCGTCTAAAGGTGCTTAGTGGAACACTGACGACTCAGTCGCGGCTTTGAATGGCCGGTAATCATAATATAAAGTTGCGTCCTTTCGATTCGGAGTGCGCCGCCCAAGGCCGCTGCGTCATTGCGACATTGCCGAACTTCATGCACTAAAGGCATGTCATGACTTAGGATGCATCCGAACGTGCATGCGGATGAGAGAGCAGAGTGAATGGCCAGCCATCTTACGAGGCGCTTCAGCTTTAAGTGAGAAAGTCAATCCAGAAAAGGCAATATTGATCGCTAAGATATCGCGCTCTCGGTTTTAGCAGTGCATTACCACCAAGCCCAAGCATTCACCCTCTATTGATCGCCTGTCAGTGGCAGGGAGGCTTTATGGGATGGCTGCATCTTCGTGGATCTTGCGTTGCGTGGCTCTTCAAACACGAAAAAGTTCGAAACGGTGTTAACATATTGAAAGCTTATTCCCACTTGCATCGCTGATATCAATGTTTCAGCCTTTGGCACGAAAATGAAATAAAACGAGCTTGAGTCAACAGCCGCGCAAACACGCTTATTTTGCGCCATTAACAAGACGTAGTTCTTTCGCGCCATATCAGGTTGCTGACCTGGCCTGTGTGTACGAAGTAGACAGGGGTGGCTGTGTCATAAACAGATGTTACCCAGGTTACCATTGGCTCTTATCACGCCCTTTGGATCGGCGCGATACTTGGAAACTGCGCCGCGCGCTATTGCTTTATGAAAGTGCAAGAATTACTTTCGGCCATTTTTGATGCACAGATCTAGCTTGGGGCTCTCCAAATTGCGCCACCGTTACCGAAGTTAACAGTGTTACGTTTCGCCTACGACGCCCGGTATAGCCGGCGTGGATGCAACGGACGCCGGTGCTTCGTTCAAAGCGGCGGACATTTTGGCCCGTTCGAAGCTGCCGCAACGCATCCCCGCCAAGCGCGTCCAGGCTTGTTTCAGTGCCACGTGTCTTCGTGTGTGCGTGTGTGTGTGTGTGCCCACGCTTGTCAAAGCGCGGCAGCCGGGGACAGGAGCTCCCCTAATTTCCCGGACATAGATTGGCCTAACTTGAGAGGCAATTCGCGTGCATCTAATGAGTTTGTCCAACTCATCCTTGATTTTTCTTTTGAGCAACTAGTCCTCCAACCAACGCGCATTACTAACGTCTTAGACCTTGTTCTAACAACAGCACCTAATCGAGTTAGCACCATTTCCATCACTGATGGGTTCAGTGACCACTCGTTATTAGAATTTACAGTTCGCACACCTTCATGTACACGTAATCTAACAGCAAAACGAATATTTGACTATAAAAGAGCAGACTATAATGCCATTAACCGAGATTTACAAAGCTCTTCATCTAGATTTATCGCAACATTTTCTCAACGATCAGTCAACAAAAATTGGTGCCTGTTTAAAGAACAACTACTAGGTTTAGCAAATAAATACATACCTCAGATCTCATTTCGCACCAACAGCTCCAAACCATGGTTTAATAAAACTTTGAATGCATTAAAAAACAAAAAGAAACGTTTATACAGGGCAGCCAAAAGCGTCAACACGTTAGGTTCGTGGAATAAACATAAAGCCTGCGAAAAAGCCTACTGCAGTTCCCTTCGTCGTGCAAAACATAAATTCTTTTCCGATGACCTTCAGTCAATGATAAAAAATAATCCTAAAAAATTTTGGAAAACGATATCTCCTTCAAACAGCACTGACACTCCCACTCTCGTGGATAGCACTGGTCTTCCCATACCGCGAGAGCGCTGCGCATCTGTATTTAACAACTACTTTCTTTCCACGTACACAAAGGAAGACCTTTCCAATATGCCAAAAATGGCAGACTCTGATTACCAATATATGACTCCTATTACCGTAACAGCCGCTGGAATCGCTACTTTGATTAATAATCTCAAATTATCGAGTAGTTCCGGATTTGATGGCATCAACACGAAAATCCTAAAGAATACAGTAGTCCCTTCCAGTACAATCCTTAGTCATATATTTCAGCAGTCACTGTCAACAGGGGAGCTGCCGAATGATTGGAAAGTTGGCAAAATCATACCCATTTTCAAGTCAGGTGACAAGAGCGATGTGAGTAATTACCGTCCAATATCACTAACCAGCGTTCCCTGCAAGTTACTCGAACACATCATTTTTACTAATGTCGTTCATCACTTAGAACGCAATAACTTCTTTTTTAAACATCAGCATGGATTCAGAAAAGGCCTTTCATGTGAGACACAACTAATTGAATTCACTACGGATCTTTTTCAAAATATGGATGACAATGCTCAGACTGACTCAATATTCATCGACTTCTCTAAAGCATTTGATCGCGTGGCTCACTGTCGCCTCATTTCTAAACTCTCATGCTTAAACCTTGACGACCTAACAATTTCTTGGATAAGAAACTTTTTGTCTTTTCGAAAGCAGTCCACTGTCATTGACCAGTACTCTTCCCCTTTCAGTAACGTAACATCAGGCGTACCTCAGGGAAGTGTCCTTGGACCCTTACTCTTCCTGATTTTCATCAATGACTTGCCATTAAACATTACATCCAGTGTTCGACTATTCGCAGATGACTGCGTTATCTACCGTCAAATCCGCTCCCCCGCTGATCATATTGCTCTTCAACGTGACCTTCAATGTGTCACTAACTGGTGTATGGATTGGCAAATGACCCTAAACACTAACAAATGCAAACTGATGACATTTACTCGCAAAACGTCCTACTCCATTTTCAGTTACTCACTTGACAATAGTATCGTCGCTCGCACGTCTTCATACAAGTACCTTGGAATTATTCTAACACCTAGCCTTTCATGGTCATCCCACATTGAGAAAATAACGGCTAAAGCATCGCGCACTCTCGGATATTTAAAACGTAACCTTCGCAGCGCTCCTCCCCCCACAAGAAAGATAGCCTACCAAACATTAGTGCAACCGCAGCTCGAATTCGCAGCTTCTATATGGTCACCTCATCAGGCATATCTAATCCATCTTCTCGAGTCGATCCAAAACCGTGCTGCACGTTTCATTGCCAGAGATTATAGCCCATTTTCGAGCGTAACTAACATCAAGCTGTCGTTGTCGCTTTCATCTTTGGAATCGCGCAGGAATATAGCACTACTTTGTCTTCTGCACAAAATCATGCATAATGTACGCCCATCTACTTTACCACTCGTTCGTCCCTCCCGCACATCTAGACGCCTGCATAATCATCTCAGTTTCCAACGCATCTTCGGTCACACCAACGCATTCAACTGCTCAGCTTTGCCACGTGCGATTGCACTGTGGAATGGTCTTCCTGATAACCTCGCTGACATTAATGACCCATTAACCTTCAGACAAAAAATCACTGCATATTTGGCTAGTACTTAGCTAAAAACTAGTATCTGTTCAGTTTTGTTACTTTTAACTTCATTGTTATTTATTTATGTAATCATTTGTTCTAAGGTTGTTTGCTTTACTGTATAATGAAAAGCTAACACCTGTTCGTTTACCTTTCCTGCTTTTTATCTTTGTTTACTTTGTGTTTGTTTATTATTTGATTCTCTTTTTTTGTTCATACTTATGTAACAAAAGCTATGTTTTTGCTCCGCATTTGTTATCTGTACCGCCCCCCTCACGCAATACTCCTTCTGGAGCCTGTGAGGTATATGAAATAAATAAATAAATGAAATAAATAAAGTGTGAAGCGAGGAGGTCGGACCGGCGCCGGCCCGGCTGATGCGTCGCTACACTCGTCTCAACATGTCTCTCAGCTCGTCCGTGCCCCGCCGTCACGTGGTCTCATCCCCTGACCTTCCTTCTTGCCCGCGACGCCAAGAGTATAAAAGCAGCTGCCCCCGGACGCCAAGAGAGAGGCTCCGATTTCTTCTGTTGAGTAACGTGCTCTCCCGTCTCTCCACTTCGGTCGACCTGACCGGCCGCTCTTTTACGATGCTAGAATAAACAAGTTCTGTTAGCAGTCGACTCATGCTTTGCCAGGACCTTCGGATGCTTCCAGTTGTGCCCCAGGCCGCCAGGCCAATGCTACCCTTGGGGCTTGCGACCCAGTTGCAACAACTCGTGCCAGCGGTCCGATTGCAACAACGGGTGTCAGCGCTGAGGTTCCAATAACAGCCACTCACAAACGCCAGTTGTTGTACCCAGTCTGCCTATCTTGAGTACACTGTGCCCATGGAGTTCGGCGTAGAAGAAACCGCGTAGAACCGCCTTAATACCGGGAAGAGTTGTTTTCAATCTGCAGTTAATTTCGCAAGGAAATTTCTGTGTGCTTGTGTAGCTTGCCTCCCGGTGTTCTCACATGGTGTAATGATATGCCGGTACCGTTTATGATACCGAAGCCCACCACCTATATTTACTTAGGTTGCTTATTTAGTTTTGCCTACAGGAGCTCATTTATGGGAGTCATAGCACTGATACAAAATAAAACAAGGTCAAAATTCAGAAATACACATCAAAGCAGAAAAAATAACCGTGAACAAGAACACAGTACTTTCTAATGACACATTACTTATTGGCAGAATAAATGTAACCCGCCGTGGTTGCTCAGTGGCTATGGTGTTAGGCAGCTGAGCACCAGGTCGCGGGCTCGAATCCCGGCCACGGCGGCCGCATTTCGATGGGGGCGAAATGCGAAAACACCCGTGTACTTAGATTTAGGTGCACGTTAAAGAACCCCAGGTGGTCGAAATTTCCAGACACCTCCACTGCGGCATGCCTCATAATCAGAAAGTGGTTTTGGCATGTAAAACCCCATAATTAAATTTTTTAGAATAAATGTAGAACGTATTTGAAACTCACTAATTCGCAATTCACGGATGGCAACCGACAAATTCCATTGTTCAGGGGCCTTCACTAAATAAAAAAGGAAAAAAAGGAAATACAGAAAAGAAAGAGAAAGAGAGAGAAATTGAAGATGTTAGTGCGCGCATGGTAGGGTGCTAGGGTTATAGCACGTGATAGTGGCGATTTGCAGTTCACGCAACAAAAGTTTATATTCGGAGGAATCAGGAACCGTCTTCACAAAGTTCTTAAACTAGAACTGTTCGCAACAACATGTGCCAGTCAATCGTGGCGTCAAACATACGTTATCAGTGAAGACAGTCAGCCAATCGTAAAGAGAGCTAGTTCCGTTCTGCGCAAATCCGCAAGGTAGAGATGAAAGCTTACGAGGGAAAAGTTATGCGAAGTCAGCCCCTGGGGTCCCCGGACCGACTTCACCAACGGAGCGATGATTTAGCTTACCTATTCGGTTTAGGCCAACTGCCAACCGCATAGATACGCGCAAGCTATATATGAACCAGGCCGCTGATGCATGGCGCTATAGATCACCAACAGTTATTTCCATCATGTATCCGTACCAACTCACCCAAATGTCTGCTCGTATGAACATAGCTCAACAGCGCCGAATCACTGCGTGTATAAGGGTGCCGCCGACCACCTTCTCGTGCTACATTGCATCTCGATGTTCTCACAGGGTGTAATAACATGCCGCGCGTTTTTCTAAGCCCGCCGCCTAGTTATTGTTTGCATATCTCGATGTCATTTATGGCAGACATTGCGCTGATAGAAAAAGGCACACAGTCAAAACACGAAAACACTGAATCAAGACATGCTCGATCGCGGACGGAATCAATGGCTTAGAACGCCGTCGTACGAATTTATACCTGACACCTATGCGGCCCTGTTAGCTCGCGGCGTTTTCTAAAGCCAGGCGTCCAGTTTGGTGTCTTGTGAAATGACTACGCCGCATGACAGAACAACTTGCAAGCCAGATATTCTCCTTACCGACTACCTACCCATAGTACATAAGCTAGGCGGAACCAAATAGGGTACCGTATTTGTGTCATGCGATAAAGAGCTTGAAAAACTGTCATCAGCACTGGTTACAGGACGTGACAAAGCGAGATATCCATGTCCGGGTCAGCATCCAAAGATAATTGTCAGAAGGCTAACAAGACACAGAAACAGTGATAAGAAAAAAACACGTGCTTCAGGTACAGCCGTTGGTTGACGTGTGCTGTGGCAAACCTGAGTATGCGTATGCGTGGGCTCTGCATAGACCTCGGCATGAGGACTAATAAACAGTTTACTCAGAAAAGGACAGGATTCTTGACAGCATATCGTGTATACAGTTGCAACAGCTGGCATGCTGCATCATGTGTAGCCAACAACAAAGTGCTCTGGCACATTTGAGTCAGAGTCAAAGGGCCCATGTAGTTAATACGAACGAAAGGGTTTGCTTACTCGGCCATGCAGGTAAGGGCTATGAGTATAAAGGTCTCTTCTCCCCGGTGTCTGTATCCATAAACTTTGCCATTACACATTGATTATCTACGCGGCTGCTTATTCTGAAAGCAATCTGCAGTTTCTTTCACTACCTCATTCTGCTTTACTAATACTAAAGTTGCAAGTCTATGGCGTTATGGCGGCCTCAGAACTAGAAACCGGAAGCTCGTGCTGCGCATCAGAATGGTGCAATAACAGTAAGCCAGGCGCGTAGACCACACATGGTGCCACGCTGATGTTTTCTTTCTTTTACGTTTCTTAATCTTAGTTTTATGCATTTCAAAGCGCTGTACCTTGCACAGATTTCCTCGCTTTGTTCTAAACGAACGCCCGCATCCTTCCTCTCCATATAATTGTACTCTGTGCATAAAAAATACGTGCTTTTTTTTACCCTCTACAGCGCAAGGCAAAGAGGTCAACGGGTTGCAAACACAGATGAAAATGTGGATGACGGTTACGTAGCTTCTAAATGAGGCGTGAAGCCTGGGCATTTAGTTCCAACCAGTGGGAACCAGTCGAGGGTGGCTGACGTATGCCTATATATAGTGTTACTTTCGAGACGCTTTGTTCACCAGAGTATAGGACGTCTTAGTACAAGTGCTCATTGCGTCGGAACCACTAAGCAGCTCGTTAGGCTCAGCGCGCGTCCAATATCTCGCATTTATTTGCATACGCGAAAATGCACTCAGGTGCCGTAACGCATGAACAAGCATTTCAGTGCCGTTCGTGCCGTGTGGTTACATTCTGAACTTCGCGCGCCGGATATTCCCTTCGCCAAGAAAGGTTGAGGATCGCTTGAGTTGAATGCGCCGCGCCTCCTTCACAACATCTTTGAGAATTCCCGATGCATGCAGGAGGTACAGCCGTGACCTATATACACTAGTTTTCGGGGAGTAAGATTCGCCCAGGCGGCACAAATGACGGCATTACGGAAGTCTCTACATGTCCATCCCCACCGGACCCAATTAAGAAACAAGACGCATACTGCGTGGCTATTAGACCACCACTATAGCTAGTGGCGACCCCGTTCCAGAAATTGCTTTGTTTCATCTATCCGGTTTTACTTTAAATCTGCATTGCAAGTGGCCCTGCCTTGACTCCGCGCCGAGATTATCAAGCTGCGACTTCCATCTGCACGCTTCGCTGCAGGATAGCTTCCAGTGTTAAAAAATGATATGTTCCAGACTTTTCTTCCGGCAAAATTTCTCGGTCGATCGAGTACGAGTGAACGAGAAGAGCAGTTCACTGATTGGCTGTTATTGTTAATCACGGGAACATATATACAAACCTCACAAAGAGAAAGAAAAGCGGGCTATCATTGTCTCCTAAAAGGGACATGACGTCCACCCGCATGCAGAGGAGATTAAGAAGAAAAGAGAAAGAGAAGAAGGAGCTCAAGACAGAAGAGAGAGAGAGAGAGAACTAAAGAACACCATCGCACAGTCACACCCAGAGCACCAGTGTTCCAGATCGAGAGTGTATAGTAACGTGGTTGACAAAATTACAGTACAGCTTTGTGAGCCTCATATCGACTTGACGCACGAACCTTAAGGAGAAAAAAGATATTAAGCACAGTTTGTGCGAAATTAAGTAGTTGAAACTTGCTCAGTAGCAGAGAGCCACAATGGCGAAAAGTTAAACGTTATAACAGGAAGTGCTGAAGCGTTTTGCCGGAGTCTTCACAAGCGAAACTCGAAGGGCTCGGCTCACGTACTTGTCGGTGAAGGCGATGTGCAACATTTACACACCCAATGCTGAATTCACAAAGCTTTTTCTTTCGTTAGTGCTGTTTTTCATTGGCTGATCGCCTCCGCTAATAGTATGTCCTACATCACACGAACGCTTTTAGCGTAAGAACGGTTTGTGAATACGGGGCCTGATTCGTACCTTGAGCAAGAGAGACCTACTGCGGCGAGTGAGGAAAGCACAGCGAGTGATTGGTGTCGGGTACGACCCCTTACGCGTTCATCCGGGCGTAAGCACTGCAGGTGGTGGTGTATAAGCAGCCTGTCGTCGAATTTGCATAAATTGCTACTTGTGAAAAAAATGTTGTGTGCTGACTCGGCCAAAGCATCAGTAGCCTCATTTCTTGAAACACAAATGTGGGATAGTATCCACTGAGACATCACTGTTCTTCCTATGTAATGTGATTTGATGGGGCCATCTTGAACACTTCGCGTGGAAGAGGTGAATCAGCGTTGGCGCTGGACAGCCGGCTGAGAGCTCCGCGGGAGTCATTTAAAATAATGCATTCGATAACTTTGGTTTTTGGATAAAATTGCTTGCTTCTCAACGCATTGCAGACACTGTGGGATTAGGCGCGACGTTATATGTTAAATAGAGACAGAGTCGAAATGCAGGCGCTAAGTGTCTGCGAGAGCCGCTGATGCAGAGCTCGTTTGTTCACGTGCATACGCCGAAGGTTTATGCTAATGTAAGCGACGAGGATGAGTCAATGTTTTCAGGAGAATATCTCCTTTAAGAAATGCTTACGCGCTAACCTTCTTGCTGAAAAGAAAGAAAGAAAGAAAGAAAGAAATAAAGAAAGAAAGAAAGAAAGAAAGAAAGAAAGAAAGAAAGAAAGAAAGAAAGAAAGAAAGAAAGAAAGAAAGAAAGAAAGAAAGAAAGAAAAACAGCAAGCAATAAAAAATATTCGTCTGTCGCAATAAACTTGAAAGAGAATGCGTTTGAACATCGCTCTATACTTCAATTATGTATGCCGGAAGGCGAGCAAGATTGTTAAACACGTTATGCAGTCTCTCCAAATGATGCACAATTGAGCGGGGAAAAAAAAGAAGAAAAGGAAAAAGAAAGAAAAATAGAAGCAGTGGAAAACAAGAAAAGAAAACCTATGCAGGAGAAAGCTGACAGGCCACCTAGTTTTGCCGATCGCTTGAGCTGGCGCTGCATGCAGCTGGTGCTGAATATTTCATGTGGGCTTATTTAAATAAGCTATACAATGGAATTGCTGAGTGCACGTTGTCTTTGCTGACACGTTTCTGTTCTTAGCTGTTGGCTTTGCTCGGACACACTCGGTCTACTATACGGAAGATTCAAGTTAGCGGCTCTACGGTTTAGCGCCATCTCGGGAAGGTGGTTGGAAATCTCCGCCCAGCAGCGGCCGATACAAAGTCCATAATGGCGAGGCGGCAGCTTTATTGTCGTCAGTCTTCGGCCTGTGTCACTGCATGGGGCACACATAACATAAGGCATGCCATCTCGCGATGCCCCTTCGGCGCTCTCACTGTTGTCCACCATTGTCACTACTGCTAGTACCGGGGTGGCCGGCAACGGGTGCTAGAGCGCCCGTAGCCGACACCTGCGCGTTTCAAAACGGTATTCATCTCAAAAGGCCCGAACAGAGGCAAATTTTTTTGTAATGCAGTAATATTTCAGCGAAGGAAAAAAGAAAAACAAAGAGTCTATTGAACACGTGAATCGAACATAGGACTTCGCAGTCATAAAGCCAATGCATCTTCCAGGAACGGAGAATGAAATGGTCAAAAGTATGAAAACAAAAGAAGGCGCGTTTTAGTTAGCCCTCACTTGCTCACGTTTTATACCGGTGTCCCACGGCGCACTTTGATCGCGATCAAGAGAGAGAGAGAATCAACTTTTGTGCTGAGCCCTTAGTGACGGTTGGTGCGCGCTGGCACCAGATGGGGTGGAACCTTCTTCTCAGGTCCCATATGTGTCCAGCAGTTCCTGGCCCCTAGCCGCCAGCGCGAGCTGGGTCGGTAGGTCGGGGCTGGACAACAAGGTCTCCCATCGCTCGGGGGGGTTGGGGCTGGGGAGGGTGGGGGGTAGGGATGGTGGGGGGTTCTTGAGCTTAGTGCACTCTGCAAGGATGTGTGCTAGAGTGCCTTTTGACCGTCTGCAAAAATGGCATGAAGTGTCATGTTCTGTTGGGAACATCTTATGCAAGAGCACTGGATGCGCTAGCGACCCCGCTTGCGTGCGTCGCACGATCGTTTGCTGAATTCGGTTGAGTTGCGGATGCGGACGGGGAAGCCTACATCTGCCGCTTCTGTACATTTGTGGGATTTCTTTGTAGCTTGTCACGGGGTGCGGTAGCCCTGGCTCGTCCTCGGCCCGGATCGATAGTTCTCGGGCATAGTGATCGGCGAGTGCGTTGCCTTCCACTTGCGAGTGAGCCGGGACCCACACGAGCTCAACGGCCCGCCCCGGTGATTTGCATTTGTTGAGGATCGCTAGTGCCACGGAAGAGATGTTCCCCTTGCGGTAGCTTGCGTAGGTGGTCTGGGAGTCTGTGACAACGGTCCTCACTCCCGGTTGTGCGAGTGCGAGGGCCACGGCCACTTCTTCTGCTTCGGCTGTATTCGTCGTCCGTATCGACGCGCCTGTGACAAGTTTATCGATGGAGGTGCCGACCGCCGTTGCTCTGGTTCCGTGCTTGGGAAGTGAGGCGTCCGCGTAGAGGACCTCGGGGTCCTCTTCCAGCTGTCGAGCCAGTGCCTTGGCCCGCGCAGAGCGTCTCTCGTTGTTCCTCCCCGGCTGCATGTTCCGGGGGAGGGGCTTGGTCTTAATAACGTCTCTCCACGTTGTGGGGAGCGGCTCCGTTGTCGGTAGCTGTTCAATTTGCCATCCTATCTTGCGTAGGACGGCCCGACCATGCTCTGCCCGGCTCAGCCTTATCCTCTGGTGGGATAGGTGTGCTTCCACCAGCTCTTCCACCGTGTTGTGGGCACCCATTTCCAGCAGCTTCTGCGTTGACGAGTAGACTGGGATGCCCATGGCGAGTTTTACTGCTTTCCTTATCGTCGTGTTCAGCGTTTCGCGGTTCACCTTCGCAAGCTGGAGGTACGGGGCGGAGTACATTACGCGTGACACGACGAATGCCTGCACCAGGCGCAGTGCGTCTTCTTCTTTGATTCCTCTGTTCCGGTTGGTGACTCTCCGGATCATGCTGAGGACTTGCTCGGATGTGGTCTTGATTTTGTTGACGGCTGCGTGCGCCTTGCCGTCGCTGCGCAACAGCAGGCCCAGTATCCGGATCTGCTGCGTTGGTTTGATCTCTGTGCCGTCGATGGTGATGATTATGTTTGGCGGCGGCTCTTTCTTTCTTTGGTCTTCCGGGCTGTACCATGAGCAGCTCCGATTTCTGTGGAGCGCAGCTCAGGCCACAGGTCCTGGCATACTCGTGGACGGTCGTTGCCGCTCTCTGCAGGGCTTCCTCCGCCCATGCATCGGAACCCGCGCGGTTCGTCCACACCGTTATATCGTCGGCATAGAACGCGTGGTCCACGCCCTCGATCTGATTGAGTAGTTCGGGCAGGGGCAGGAGTGCTAGGTTGAAAAGCAGAGGCGACAGGACAGACCCCTGTGGGGTACCCCTGTCTCCGAGCTCCACAGGCTCTGACCGTTCATTTCGATCAAGCCCGATGCGGATCGATTGGCTCTATTGCGCAAACTGCGCGAGGGAGCCAATCGCGGTCGAGAATTTCGATCCGGATTAGGCTTGATCGCGATGAAACGTGAACCATGTGTCATCGGTATTAATTGTCCGCGAAGGTATATGCTCCTTAGGCACGCGGGTAAATATATGGCTCAATGAAGAAATTATTGTTTTACTAGAGGAGGAGCAGGAGGAGGGAAAGAAGGAAGTAAAGTTAGGGAGGCCAACCAGACGCGCCTCCGGTTTGCTACCTTACACAGGGGAAGGGTTCAAAGGGATGGAGACAAAGAAAGGAGAGGGATAGGAGGAGGCACTCTCAGTGTGAACATGTGCGTTTGTTCATCACTTCAGGCTGTACTGTACTGTACTGAGCCAGCCGATTTCATTAAATGTAGCAATACCCACGCTGCTTTGTAGGCCCATGACGCATGAGGCCATGTTCCAAGAATATTTGCCTCTGAAAATTCTCTGCGGCCTGTCTAACGTCTGACGTCGCGTTCGATGTCATAAAGATCACAAAAGCACAACCCGTGTTCGATCGTCTCTTTACGCTTGCATGAATCACAGATTGCTGTGTCGTACATTCCAATAAGCGATGAGTAGGCTTTCGTAAAAGCCACCCCGAACCGGAGACGGCCCAGTAAAATTGAATCACGACGATTGAAGTGCGAGGGGATCTGTAGATTCAATATACAGCATCAAGCTGGTGAAGACGACAGTTCTAGACAATCGGGGTGTTCCACGAAGCTTAAGTCTTCGTTTACCCTTTGCAGTGTCTGTCCTTGACAAGGGTATAGGAACAGTCAGCTGCTTTAGTAAAAATGACAAATAATGCTTTAATTAGAATTATTTGTCATGTCCGACCACATTCGCTTATGTGTAATGACACACTCGCTAATGCGATTGGCCAGTGCTTGTCCTGCCGAACGGCTATATTTTACCAACTATTATGTAAATGTGAGCGCTGACTTAATTCAAAGAAGTCGGGAAAATAAAATAGGTATTCTGCTTTGCCGCCGGTGCCATGAGTTATAGTAATCTTGAGCCGAATTCACAAAACTTTTCGTTCGTAAGTGCTTTTTCATTGGCTGATCGCCTTCGCGAATAATATGCCCTACATCACTATTGGCTGCCACGAACGCTTTTAGCGTTATAACTTTTTGTGAATGCGGACCCTTATTTTCTGCTAGTGCAAATTGACGCTGATGCCTCTTCAATGTCTGGAGCGCTTTCCCATCCTCAAATCGTCGTTCACATGACACAGAAGCCTGGGGCGCGATAACATAATGCCATTTCTTTCCAATTCAGCGCGGTTGACTCAATTAACCCTTCGCTATAGGTAAAAAAAAAAAAATTCGTGCTGGCATGGCACAATGATGCCGGACATTGAACCAGATTCGTGGCTTCTGGTCTGAGAGGGACTTGATATTCGAAAGCGCCGCTTACAGGACTTTACTCTCCCTTGTATACCCACGCACAAGAACCGGCCTCCCTCGGAATACAGTCCGTTCCAAGCACCGCACGCCTCTATGCGCAATAGTACAGGAGGCTGCTGCACGGATACAGGACGGCCTGGTGGGAAGGACACACCTGTACTCGGACAGCTCCGTCCTCAACGACGGCTCCGCGGCTGCTGCCTGCACTGCACCGCACCTCGGCATTGTGCACTGCGGTTGAGGTGTCCTCTATTGAGAGAGAGTTACCGCGTTTTTTTTTTTCAATCTTGTGACGGCTTGTCGGCTAAGACGTAAGGCCAGCCCTGAGAAAGGGATCCAGTGACTGGCAACGGGGCACAATCTAGCCGACAGGTACCATCACAAGAGCTGAGTACTGGATAAGGGCAGTACTACCCATGCTGTTAACAGCTTAAGTAGAGGAGAGGAAACGACGCCTGAACGCTAACTTCGCCCGTCATAAGACAGTGGTCATACGTTGGTGCGCCCGAAAACACCGAAGCCCCCCCTGCAGACACCGGATGGTCATTACCTTTATGTCATTACGGGTAAGACCTAGATCAATTAATGATTTAAAACTTTCTTTGGCCCATACCCCCCTGAAATTCATTGTAATTGAAGAGACTATGGGAGGCTGCCCCGCCACTGCAGACACCTGTTCCAGTAGGGAAGGGTCATTATATTTTGCACATTTAGCGGCATGAGCATCCGACAGGGGGATCCTGGTTCCCACGACCTGGGCGTCTAGAACCACCGACTGGCCCTCCCTTCTGAGAACCAGATCCGGTATCTTTACACCCTGGCCAGTTTTGAACCTTGGCTCCACCTTGACATTCCACCCTACCTCCCCCAGTCGTTTGCCTGCATATGATACTATATTGTCATGTCTGGTTATTCTTGTGTGATGTGTTCTATGGCATCCCTGTAGGATGTGGCCTAGGCTTTCGGAGGAATTACAACCGGCGCGGCATTGCTTGTCGACATCCCGGCCTCTTTTCGTTCGGGTTAAGTTTGCTAACGAGTTTGACCGGATTTTCAAAAGGTCAATAAACTCTTTGCCCTTCAGGAAAGTTGTTCCCTCACGTATCCAGTCGCACGAACCCGAAGCGTCGGCCACACCCTTCAGAGCGTGCCCATCGGCATTGTTATAGTAGCTGGAATACCAAAATTTCTTGTTCTGTTTAGATGTAGTTATGTTTGTGTTCTTGTACTGGCAAAGTTGTGTAGCTTGTTTTATGGATGTCCTTATGAGTCTCATGGAGAAGGCAGCCCTACAAGTTACTGAGGAGGAGTCTGCTAGCGAGGAGTAGCGACGGAGTCTAAGACCAGGAATTAATGTCCGCAGACATGGGATTCCAAGTCCGCCGTGAGAAATGCCTGCGTAAAAGAGGCCTAATGGAGCATCATGTGGTAGGGCGAGCCATCGTCGTGCGGCTGCCCGAACAGATGAATCTATTTTTAGAAGTAGCTTAGCAGTGACAGGACCTAGCACCAGCCGGTGGTAGAGTCTAGGAAGTAAATATTGCCTTAAGATAACTAGTCTTTGCTGGGGCTTGAGAGCCGCTTTGGAGACGCGTTGAAGCATCTCGAGAACTTCTTTGTGGACGGGTAGGGCGCTTCGACCAGTGGCTCCAAAGGACACGCCAAGGTATTTCCATGTAGAGGTGGTTGAGGAGGCAGTTATTTGTTCGGAGCCAATGTGGAAAATCTGATCGGTGAGAATTTTCGTCTTCTTGTCCCGGGCGGATGGCTGCAGGCTCAGAGTGAAACTTTTCTGTGCGTTGATCATCAACCCTTTGCTGGAAAGGAATTGTTGTAAGATATTTAGACGTAGTTGAAGGCCTTTGGGAGTTGAAGTCATGATGATGAGGTCATCGGCGAATGCCATACAATCCAATGAAAGCTCGTCACTTTGGAATGCTGTTCCACAAGTGGGCGTTTGCAGCCATTCGTCGATCACCATGTTGAAGAGTAAGGGTGAGAGCGGGTCGCCTTGGCGGACACCGCTGGTGGGATGGACCAGTTTACTGTGATTCTCATAGCTGAGAACAGTTGTCGCCGTATCATAGAAGTCTTTGATGTAATCAGTAAATTCGGTGCAGAAGCCCTTTCGCTGAAGGCTATGAACTATGGCGTCGAATGAAACGGAGTCGAATGCTTTTGCTACATCAACCGAGGCCATGTAAAGTGGTCGTTGTCTACGTAAGGCCTCGTCTATTGCGGTAGACAACAAGAGGATATTCTCTGCGCAGCCATCCACCGGGATGAAGGCACGCTGACGGTGGTCAAAATTCACCGTGCGGACTATTCTATTTGCATATATTTTGTGGAGCAGTCTAAGAAGAATTGGGGATATAGTGATGGGCCGGAAATCGCTTGGCAAGGAAGCTTCAGGTTTCTTAGGAATAAAGATTGTTCGTGCACCTCTTAGGCATACTGGCAGCCGTTTAAGGCACATCAACAGGTTCAAAAGGACGCGTAATACCATGGAAGGCACCTGGCGGAGCCTTTTTGCAGATAGGCCGTCAGGGCCAGAAGCTGTATTAGTAGGCGGCATGGCGGTCTTTATTTCCTGTGCAGTTATAACCCCCAACGGATTGATTGTATCAGCACTATTTTGAGGTGTACCTGGCTGGACATCGGTGGGAGTTGTTCTCTCCATCGTGTTTCGCCATGTGTCTAGGAACAGATCTATGTTATCTACTTTGGTTTCAGGAATACCGTCCAAAGTTTCCCGGGCGCAGCGGCTTTGCTGCTTCTTAAACCTTTCTTGGGTTTGTGCATATATCCGGCGTCTCTGTTTTCTATGACTAATACCTGGATCCAGGGTTTTCCTATTTGTTGTGTGTCTGTTTGGTCTATTGTCGAAGAAGGTATCTCTTATGTAGTTATTTATGTCTGTGTGTATTTGTTGCCCATCAACGAAGCATTTGGTGATTTCCCATAATCTGGGAGCTTGAAATGAGCGCGGCGGTTGTTTAGCAGTGAGAGCTCTAAGCTCCTCAACTGTTTCGGTAAACCAGTCTTTATTATGACCTAAAGAGTCAACGGTATTCAAGCAACTATTATCACTATGTTGACCCATCACTGGTGGATCTTGTTCATTCAGGATCGGATTCCCCACATCTATATCTATTTGTTCTAAAAACTGTCTAACCAATGCCTTATACTCCGGTTTTCTCCTATGAGACTTGATCGAATCAAACGTACGATCTTTAAAATGTTTGTGTAGTGCTTCGTTGATGTTACGAACGTTCTGTTTTTCCCCTCCCACCTTTCACCCCACCTTTCACCCTCCCAATCAAGAATCTCTCTCTCTCTCCCTCGGAATACATCTGGTGGGTTAGCGTTGCTTTTCTTAAATATAGAGGCAGAAGCTCCGCTGTTTACAAGTGCTCTTGTACGTTGTCCATTAACGTCGAGTTCTATATTGTCATGGCCAGTCCTCAGAGTTTTTTCGGCCCTCCGAACGGTCACACGGTGCCCCGTGGCCAGCACACGTATCATCTGGCGACAAATATTCACTGAGAAGCTCCCGTAATCACTCCCCGGCATCTGACAGGCGTTTGACACCCCCACCGCAACGTCGTGCTCCCCGTTCTCCCTCACCGCTGCTTCGTTTGTGTGAATCCCACTTGCGTCACTCGACACCGTACCATCCACAAACGAATGGGCTTACGGAGCGCGCCAACCGAACAATTGTAAACATGCTATCTATGTATGTTTCATCCGACCACAAGAACTGGGATGACGTACTGCCTTTTATCGCATACGCGTTCAACGCCGCCAAGCACGAGATTACCGGCTATAGCCTTTTCTTCCTTTGTTACGCTTAAAGGAGACCGTTTATAACCCTTACCGATGAAAGGGACCGTTTACTTTAGGTCGCGAAGGTGAGCGCAAGAGCGGCCAGCTGGTTGATCAACTCAGCGTCGTTCTCTTCTCGCTTCCTCCACTCGGGACCGCAAGCACGCTCACCGGTCTTCGTTTTCTTCATGCGTAACAATATGTAACCAACTCGCAGAAATCAAACAAACTGTCTCGTTTTTTGGTATATGGTCAAATTGAGAACCCTCAGTTATCTTTTTTTTTTTTTCTAAACTGGGAAAACTGTGTTCCTCAGGCAATGACTCTGTTTACGCGGTGTGCAACGGCCTATGGCGACTTCTTTCTTGGTAGCCGTTCTTTGGTAACCGTTCATGAAACTCACAGTTTCTCGATGCTTCTGCCCCTTGGACATCCCGATGCGGCTTATTCGTTCTCTTCATCCAATGGTAGGCAATATGTTGAGGTGACTCCAGCAAAGCCTCCATACTTTTTGGTGCTGAAGCTTGAATTTGTCGTTGTAATTACCGAGGTGGGCCATGTACAACCAGCGTTATAACGGATTTTAGTGGAAGTTCCGGCTCTGCAAGTTGAAGTAGTCGACGTTTTTCGAAGCAATACTCCATCACTGCGCCAGACCTGATAAAATATAGCTTGATCCCATTGCTCAAGCGGGCTGCCACGGAATGACAAGATGAAGTTCTCCTTCTATGGGCTCCATGCATCACATTCATGCCCCGTGATACGCTGCTCATATCATTTTCTTGCGATGCCATTTAAAAAAAAGGGAGCCGTCATTATGCTACCCTTTCTTTCATCTGTGTATCAGCCGTCTTGTCGACAGACGTATTCAAAGAACGCAATACAAGCTTCTGTATTCCCCTACGAACCATCAAAGGGTTCGGGTTACACAACCTCTGTAGGAACGCGTTCTTTGAGAGTCAGAGTCGAGACAGGAGTTTGTATCACTTCATTTTGCTGGGAAACTTGCATTTGTTGAAGTTGAATCGCCTGAAGCGCAGTGGAGAGATCTGAATGGTAAGTTGGCTCCGATGCGACTGACTTCTCTACTTGCGATAGCACAAGGCGGTTGACAAGGGATACTTGAAGGTATATCTTCACGGAGCCTTTTTCTGAGAGCCTGTCCAGAGACATGGATGTCTTCTGCAGAACGATAGACACGCTTATTTATTTTCTCAGCTCAAAGTCGTAGTTTTTCGCTCTTAAAGGCTGGGCCATTGTCTGCGACGACGACTCTGACGTTCTTGAAGAATTCTCGTTGCAGAAATGATAACACGAAGCCTGCGTCTTCCTTTCCAGCTTTGGCGGCGACAAAACACGTGCACTCGTCCACGGCGACAAGGAATGCTGGCGTTCTCCTAACTGCATGTCTCCCCCTTCTTTTTGATTTCAGCGAAATCGTGGTGAACATCCTCAAAGGGGATATCAGAATACTTTGACAATACCATCCTGTTGCCTCTAGGCTTGTACTTGGCTTTAACAAGCTTTCGAGGCACTTCGAAATCGTGTTTTCACCAGACTTCTGAGTGTTTCTTAAAACAACTGGGGCGTTTGAGAGCGGCAGGTTTTCGAGAGGATGCTATCCGCATGACCGTACAGAAGCTTGTCAAGCGTGTAAAATTAGGAGCACCCACAAGAATGAACAATCCAGAGCCTGCCGAAAAGAAGAAAAAACTGGTTGTAATTCCATCTGTACATAAGCTATCACACAGCCTCATGAACGTAGCAGGCAGGTTTGATGTAAAGGTTGTTTTTTTTCTGCCCCTAACAAGATGATCAAAATTTGCGGTAAGATTGATGGGAAGTTGGCCCAGGCTGCCTCCACTCATGCTGGGAAAGGGTGCACTGTTAAGCATACGTCCCCGCTTGTGCACTGTAGAACGGGAGCTGTTTACGAGCTTCCATTTTCCTGCGGTCACGTCTATATCGGCCAAACAGGTCGTTGCCTGGACATTAGATTGTCTGAGCGTTGGCGCTCGCTAACGAGTAAAGCCTAATCACATGTCGCGCGGCATTGCTCTGAGTGCACTCCAATCTATAGTGCACTCCAATCTATAGTGCACTCCAATCTATAGTGCACTCCAATCTATAGTGCACTCCAATCTATAGTGCACTCCAATCAAGTGCACTCCAATATATAAAAACACCCCTATACTTTCCGCGCATAGAAATCAAACTACGCGGGAGATAATTGAGGCCTACTATACCAGGCAAAAAAGGGTCGCGTTGTGTACGCATGCCGTCGTTAAATGTCGTTAAATTTGTATGACAGTGAATTTGAATTTTTAGGCCGCCTCACAGTGTAGCCTTAGATTACAGGATTTTGTGCTTTTGCCTGCGCTCTGATAATGATGCCATCGATGGGAAAGCACGTGGCTATGGGTTGTGTACATAGGTTTGTGTACGCCTTCGAATAAAGTTAGTTGTGAGTTCAGCGCTCCCCTGTGTGTTCCTGCCTTCTGTCTTCGTCATTTTGCGCTGCCCCTTCAAGATGTTCAGTGTATGTCATAGCATCATAATCATCATCATAATCATCATAATCATCATCTTCTTCTTCAGCCTGTTTTAAGTCCACTGCAGGACGAAGGCCTCTCCCTGCGATCTCCAATTACCCTTGTCTTGCGCCAACCGATTCCATCTAGCGCCCGCGAATTCCCTCAATTCGTCGCACCACCTATTCTTCTGTCGTCCTCGACTGCGTTTCCCTTCACTTGGTACCCATTCTGTTACTCTAATGGTCCAACGGTTACCTAACCGGCGCATTACATGACCTGCCCCGCTCCATTTTTTTTCTCTTAATGTCAGTTAGAATATCGTCTATACCCGTTTGCTCTCTGATCCAAACCGCTCGCTTTTTGTCTCTTAACGTTATGCCTAGCAATCTTCGTTCACAGCGAGAACAATCGTATACTTATTCTCGATCCGTATCCACGCAATTAAAAAAAATTAAATTATGGGGTTTTACGTGCCAAAACCACTTTCTGATTATGAGGCACGCCGTAGTGGAGGACTCCGGAAATTTCGATCACCTGGGGTTCTTTAACGTGCACCTAAATCTAAGTACACGGGTGTTTTCGCATTTCGCCCCCATCGAAATGCGGCCGCCGTGGCCGGGATTCGATCCCGCGACCTCAGTAGCCCAACACCATAGCCACTGAGCAACCACGGTATCCACGCAATCGGCGGGACCACCATTGTCGTGCAGTCCTAGTGACGTCGCATGCGCGGCTCGCAGGTGGTGAGTTAGAAAACGCTCGTCCACCGTGAAATGAGAGCATCTTAAAACAACTCAGGGTGATCAAAATTAATCCGTAGTCCCGAACTACAGCGTGGATTAGTAATCAAACCGTGGTTTCTGCACGCAAAATTCCACAATTTTTGAAATACAATATTTGTTGTTTTGCAGAAGGCAACGCCCCTAAAATTTAACTCAGGTTGTTACTTGGGCCTGTTGGTGTGTTCAAGTAGCAACCAAGTGATGATGATGATGTCCTTGATGAGTTTGGCGCTTACCCACTCACGGGGATTGGCCACGAGTCGGGCAGACTTTGCTTATGTGTTCAGAAAATGGAGGTAAAATCTATAATTTTGTTACATAAATTTAAGCGAGGAAAAATCAAAACGGTTCAATAGACTGTCATGCTACGAAGAGGAAAAAAATTATCTATAATATATAAATGAGGCAGTAGAGGAGGAATGAAAAGAATAAAACGGTCATCAATGAAATCGGTTTCATTCAATAATAACTTTTTCTAAGGCGAAGCACACATTCCTGAGTGAGTGCCCAAGCACAGACGCTCCGAAAGACAACCGTACCGGAGTGTTCAATACAACCGTACAAGACAACCGTACCGGAGTGGCCGAGCTGCAGCACTGTAATTTCTAATGTCATTTTCCTCTTAGAGGAGAAACGCCGGTATTCCAGTAAGCAGTGCTCAATCATCTCTAATGCGTTGCAAAAATGGCACAATGGGTATTGCCAGACCAGATCGGTGCATGTAAAAATGTGTGGTAAATTTGTAAAAGTGGTGCTGTATTGCCTTTCCCTTCTTTTTCTTTTAATTGAAATAATAAATAGGAGATGTTGGCGCCTTTATGGCAGCCCCGGCTACTCCTTGTCACTTAGCAAAGGAAACAAATATGCGCAAAAAAGAGCGAATATATAGTGGCACAAAATATGGCACTGAGTAGAACATCAGATGTACAGATACAATAGAGTCCAGCCGAATATGAATCGCAAAGTTTTGTGCCTGAGTTCAGTAGACATGTGCATATACATATAAAGTCAAATATTTTGAATGTCCAAAGCACAGAACACAAATTATTGCACTGCGAAACTCAGAACACAAGTACTTACACAAAGCGTGAAAATATCATCACTACATAAACAGAATTTTAACCCAGAACAACATCTATATCACGCATTTAGCATATTAAGATAAAATTAAGTTTAATATTTTCCCAAAAATGTTTGTGTCATCGAAAAACCTTTTCAAAACAAGAAGTGCTCTTTTCTGAAAGCTTGCTCTTGGCCATGGATCAAGCATCTTTTAGAGTGAATAGTCTTCTGTCTAAATGTAATAAATCTGCTTGCAATACTATTCATACTGAATCATAATTAGTGTACTCGAGGGGGAAATGATGCACATGTTGGTCTAAATGGCCACAAGAACACTGCGGACTAGAGGCCCGTTTTATGCTGCATAAAGAGTGTCGCGCAAATGCAGCACCAAGCAGCAGGTGGTGCACTGTAATGTGTCGAATTTTCAGTTTTCTGTCATATTTGACGGAATTGATAGGTTTATACATGAGCCTTAAAGTATAACTCTGAGTTCTTTTATTGCTGATCAAACCAGGTAGTTTTGCTGAGGCGACAGGATGTCTGTGTCAGGGACATACGGATTTCATTGCGCGAAAGAGAAAGATTAATTGTCTCTGCGTTATTGTGCGCCCGATTCGCAGCTGTGTCGGCTGCAGTGTTACCACGAATATTGCAGTGCCCGGGTATCCACTGAAATGCAATTACGCGGTTCATTGCGCTTGTTTTTGTGTGATTCTTTCAGCGTCTTATACAAAAGTAGAGTGTTCGAAGAATTTTTCTTATTGCTTTGCAGGAATGTGATACCGGCTTATGAATCGCTAAAAATAACCCACTTTTGCGAATTTTTTACTGATGCTATGAAACGCAAAGCACACAGGATTGCAAACAGTTCGTTCCTCGCTTTTGTCCGCGTCTTTCGTTCTCTCAAATTTCTTTATATTCTCTTATTTATTATTACTTTCTTTAATACCCAACTGCTGCGCAGCTAGAGCGTAACTCGCAGGTTGTTATCGTTGGGAATGTTGCATACACTAATCATGCCTCATTATGGCGTTCATGGCCAGGTATAATTAAAGCTGGGTCTGATATCCATCAGCTTAGTAATGGGCGCGTGACGTTATCGGACCCTGAGATAATAGCCGTTAACTGTTTCGTTATATGCTCGGTTCTTTGTCTTGGCATAGTCCCTGGCTTTAATTGGGAACTGTGAGGCCTTCTGCTTGCGCATCGCTTTTCTAATCGCTGCACGCCGCCTGATAGGTTCTAGTTTCATGGCAAGCAGTGTGCGACGCACGGACTTTTCAACCTTCAACGCACAACGTTAAACAAACGGATTATATCGGTAAAAAAATGTAAAAAAAATATTTATGCCTATTCCATGCCCAGTGGAAACGGGTTCAGACAAAGGTTTCACTCCGTTTGCGAGGAAAGCTGTTCCGTTTTCAGCCAACATCTGCAAGAACAAGGCGCGCGGCTAAGTTGGACACATTAGGGACTTTTAGCGTGTCCGGTATTCGGGCAAGCGCGGGCGGTTTTCCGGTTTAGCGGGGGCGTCAAGGTGAGCGGCACGATCGGTGGCGCCAGCTGGTGGCGCAAAGCTCAACCACACAAACACAGAGCTAATTACTATATTCTGCTTAGCTGCTGGGGTAAATGTTCGACAGTGGCGTAATCGTGTTCACAATTACGCCGCTGCCAAAAATTTGCTCGAGTGGCGAAGCAGCATACGGTGAGTTACTGCAGTTTTAGCTATGCGTTTGTCTGGTTGAGCTCTACAACACCAGGCGGCTTCACCGCTCACGTTTACGCCCCGACCATCCGGTAATCCGCCCAAACCAGCTCCCGTTTACCGGAATAGCGTACAAGCTAAATGTCTCTATTTTTCCCGAGGAAACGCCCGGTACATGCGGATCCCACGCATGGTGACGAAGAAATGGCGATTGCATGACGACGGTGGTATCGGCGTTGGAAGACGACGACATGACGACAAAAGGATGACAACGCTGGTACGATGACAACGGAATGACGTACGTCGATGGAGCATACCATGATGGCGTGAGCATGATGTCATGATGTCGTCTGCATGACAACTATACAGTCGCCACGACAGCATGACATGGCCAGACTGACGACGACGAGATGATGTCGGCTGCATTACGACGAATGAAAGGCACGACGGTGAAATGACGGCGACGACGACATAATTACGAAGGCATGACGATGACAGAATGACAGCGAGACAACGACAAAGGCAAGGCGTAGACGGAATAAGAAAGACGTATTGACGACGATCCAGTGGCATCGGCAAGATGACAAGGACGGAATGATGACGCCACCATGGCAACGAAAAAAAAAGACGAAGGAACGACGACGATGGGAATGAAGGAGACGCAATGACAACGAAAGAGTAAAATTCAGTATGGTTCTGTTTCGGGAAGTGCAAGTCCAACAGGGATACCTGCTACCGCGTCTGCTATCCACGTGACACGTAGGTGTATTTTCCGTCAGCAAAATCAGTTGAAAACCACTTTTACTCTCTGACTTTCTCTCTTCCTTCTAAGCCTTCTGGAAATGCATAAGTAACCAACAAGGGTAGTCTGAGGAGCGGCATGGGTGACGAGTATCACGGACTCGCATTGCTTTTGGGTATTAATGCGATTACATTATTCAGATTATTAAAGGGTGCTCAGCGTTGTGGGTTATCATTGTAAATCGCTGGGAGAAAAGGAGGCTTCTATAGAAGCGAAGAGGAAGGAAATTGTTCGAGCGGTGAGAAGGGCGCCACGCTGTAGGAAAGCAGGACATAATCGTCACGCGACAGCTTGCCGGCATGGCCGAAGAGGAGTAGCGGAGGGAGGCACGCGATTACGCCATCGTGGCGTCGCATTAAGCGGACACCACTTGCACGCGATATTCAAGCGACAGCAACAAGCGAGGTGGCAGGCCTCTCGGGTCATTATATATAGCGCAATACATTAGCTCTTGCTTTAATATGCTGCCATCGATACTGGTAATTCGTTATATGCTGACAGTGTGAAATGACATGGAGCCATCTGGCGAGTAAGACTCAAAACACTGCCGCGGCTCTGAGTGGCGTCTCAGGCCTAACAGCGTCAAAACAATCATCATCATCATCATCATCATGGTTACGGCCACTGCACGGCAAACGCCTCTCCCATACTTCTCCAACTACCCCGGTCGTGTACTAATTGTGGCCATGTTGTCCCTGCAAACTTCTCATCTCATCCGCCCACCTAACTTTCTGCCGCCCCTGCTACGCTTCCCTTCGCTTGGGATCCAGTCCGTAACCCTTAATGACCATCGGTTATCCTCCCTCCTCCTTACATGTCCTGCCCATGCCCATTTCTTTTTCTTGATTTCAACTAAGATATCACTAACTCGCGTTTGTTCCCTCACCCAATCTGCTCTTTTCTTATCCCTTAACGTTACACCTATCATTCTTCTTTCTATAGCTCGTTGCGTCGTCCTCAATTTAGGTCGAACCCTTTTCGTAAGCCTCCAGGTTTCGGCCCCGTACGTGAGTACTGGTTAGACACAGCTGTTATACACTTTTCTCTTGAGGAATAATGGCAACCTGTTGTTGATGGTCTGAGAATGCCTGCCAAACGCACCCCAGTCCATTCTTATTCTTCTGATTATTTCAGTCTCATGATCCGGATCCGCGGTCTCTACCTGTCCTAAGTAGATGTATTCCCTTACCACGAAGAAGAAGAAGGCGCCGACTAGTGCGGACGTGGAAAGATCGGCTCCCGCTTTCGTAAATATTTTCGGTCTGCTTTTTGTGTCACCTACCACGGAAATGCACGCCATTCGACACGGTTTCTTCTGAGGACTTCCTTTGGTGAGTGGCCTTTGCGCGGAAGCCGTGGAACTTTTTGTGTAGACCACGCCGCGGCGACGCTATAGGCGCGGGTAGGCTTAGGCCTAACGCGACGAAGAGGGGCATTATGCCCGAAGTAGAAATGGTGTTAGGAGAGGCAATCTCCCCCGAAGAAGCCAACAGCCCAGGCTGGACGACAGCGTTGGGCAAGCACAAGAAAGCCCTGCAAGAAACACCATTTTCAACGAGCAAGAGAGCTCACATGGGCTCGAAGGGTGGCTGCCGCACGGCTGCCCCGCAAGGCGTGTTGCAACGTCTCGCAGCCTCGTCGAGGCTCCCCAGACTACCTAGGGAGCACATACGAATTATTGTCCGCCCAAGGGGCGGGCTTGACGTCAAGAAGATAAGCCAAATCAAGCTGGCTCAAGCCTTGGCCATGGCGGCTGCACTAGCCCCCACAGAAACTGAGGGCGACGTAATCTGCCCTAATTTCACTCAAAACGTTCTCGTCGTATCCACCCCGGAGAAGAAGAACGCCGCCGCTTATGCAGGAATCCAGCAAATCCGCATAAGCGAAGGACTCTACAAAGTAGCCGCATACATAGCGGCCCCAGACAACACCTGCAAAGGGGTCATACGAGGGGTCGACGCAGACATCAGCGAGGCCCAACTCCAGCGCATGATTGTCAACCATCGTAACCCGAAGGCTCTGGAAGTCAAACGAATTAAGAACACCAGCACAGTGGTTGTCCTCTTCGACGGCATGAAAGTGCCTAACTATGTCATGTGCGGCGTCAGCCTTCTGCGCTGCACGCTCTACAAACGCCAAACCGAGGTGTGCTACGCGTGTGGCGGCTTGGGACATCGCTCGGACGTCTGCCCCAACCCCACCAATGAGGATTGCCGGGGCTGTGGACTAAGCTCACCACCCGATGACCACCAGTGTTCGCCGAAGTGCGCCCTTTGCGGAGGCCCGCATCTTACGGCGGACAAAACGTGTAAGCAGCGCTTTCAAGTCCCATACGTCGTACGCAGACGCCGACGGCGCCGTAAGCGCGCCAACAACAAGCACCAGCAGCAACAGCTGGCCAAGGAGAACAGGCCACGTGGCTCCAGCGCGGCGGGAGCCCCCAGGAGGGAGCGCTCCGTCACGCCCTCTGGTCGACAACGCAGCCTCTCCAGAGGGCGCTCTCGTTCCCGAGGGCGCTCTAACTCCCGGGTTCGGATCCAGGAAACGCCAACCTGGGCCGATCGTGTCAAGTCGAAGCAGACGACGCCGGCTTCAAAGGTAACGCAGGTAGCATTGCCGGAGCATAAGGTTGATCCCAGAGTCGCTCAACTCATGCAAGAGAACGCTCGACTCAAAGCAGAAATGCAGCAGATGAGGGCCGACTTTGAGTCTTTCCGTAAGTCGTACCCCTCGCAAGTCGAGAAGCAACCGGTGCCCACCTCAGGGGAGCCACAGGCGCGCTCGGGTAAACGTAGGGCCGCGCCCCCAGAGGGGGACGCTGACTCTATGGAGACCGAGTCCAATAACAAGGACTTAGAAAGCATGCAGCGGGCTATTCAGCAGCTCGCTGAAAGCGTGACTGTCCTCCTTAAAAGGATGGCGTCCCTGGAAAGTGCACAGGCCGCGTTAGCTACGGCTAGACAGCCTTCAAGGGAGCCCCGTCGGGCACCTTTACCCGCAAGCGCCGTCCCCGTCAACAAGACAGTGGAATGGCCAATCCAAGGCAATCACCATGGCGGTCAATCCCAATAAGTTGGTTGTGTGGCAGTGGAACTGTGCCAGTTTCCAACGGCGCAAAGCTCCGCTGCAGCAATTCGTTTCGGCACAGGCGGTCAAACCGCACGTAATTCTTTTACAAGAAACTCTCGATGACGCGCCCACCTTCCCGGGATACCGGGTTGTATCGATACGGGAGGACGGAAAGCGGGGTTTAGCAACCTTGGTCGCACGGAATTGCTCCTTTCAAGTACACAAATTACAAATTGGCAGAACTAGGGCGGAAATCATTATGGTCGAAATTATCCCTAACAATTGGCTTAAGAGCAGTGTCTTTCTTTTAAACATATACAGCTCGCCGTCGGATCAACGGCAGTCATTCGCCACGATCATGACAAAGGCGGTGGCCCTGAGCAAGGGAGCCCCCATAGTGATAGCGGGTGACTTCAATGCCCCCCACAATGCCTGGGGATACCCCCGCCAATCCACCAAGGGCAATCTCCTTGTGCAGGCAGTTGCTGACTGCTCACTGGAATTGATTACGGATGCTCAATACCCGACGCGAACCGGCACGTCGGTAGTCCGAGACACCACTCCGGACCTGGCGTTCGTCAAGAACGCCCCCGGAGCAGGATGGCAAAATTTGCAAGAGAACTTGGGCAGCGACCACTTCATTGTGGAGATTACCCTAACGATTAGCACAGCCCCTACCAGGGAATTTAAAGTGACGGATTGGGATGCCTTCCGGAAAATACGGAAGGCGGACCAGACCGACTACGATAATCTCGACAGTCTGTTCACAAGACTACAGAAGGACGTACAAGCTGCGACCAAGGTGGTTAAGACCGACCTAAAAGTAGATCGGATGGACGCGCGCCTTGCACACCTCCTAGAAGCCAAAAACTCCATCCTGCACCGCTGGAGAACGCACAGACTCCACCGCCGGCTTCGTAAGAAAATTGCGGAGCTCAATCGTACAATTGAAACTCATTCCATCGAACTGTCCAAACAACAATGGAATGAAGTGTGCTCCTCGGTTGATGGGCAGATGAGAACGGGGGGCAAATGGAACCTGCTCAAACACTTACTGGACGACTCGCAAACCAAAAGCAATCAGAGACTAGCCATCGATCGCATAGTTCATAATCAAAAGGCGGCGGGCGTATTTGAACACGTCCTCTTGCAAGAGTTGGCCGAAAAGTATCTTCCGCTGGGCCACTCCGGTGACGGGGATTATCCTTGTTATCGGGGGGGAGCGGTGGGGGAGCTCGACGCCCCCTTCACGGAATCCGAAATCTGGGAGGTGCTGCAAACGCTCAACGGTCGCTCTGCGCCGGGCCCGGATGGCATCTCCAATAAGCTCCTCCGAAACTTGGACGAACAATCAGTTGCGCTGCTCACCGGGGAGGTCAATAAAATTTGGGAAACGGGCCTAGTCCCCGACTCCTGGAAGACAGCCTCAGTGGTGCTCATCCCGAAACCAGGCAAACCTCTTGGGCCGGAGAACATGCGGCCCATCTCGCTCACGTCCTGCGTGGGTAAGGTGGCCGAACATGTCATTCACAACCGTATATCTAGGCATATAGAAAATAATGAGTTATTCCCTCACAACATGGTTGGCTTTCGGCCGGCACTCTCCACACAGGACGTCATGTTACTTATAAAGAGGCAAATCATTGATGTCGACACTAGAGACACTCGGGGCATCCTTGCTCTAGACCTGTCCAAGGCTTTTGATAACATCTCGCACCGGTTTGTACTAGACGCCATCTCAGATCTGGGCCTGGGGCCACGATTCCATGCGTACGTTAGCTCCTTCCTCAGGGATCGCAAGGCCACTGTCAAAATAGGGCAAATCAAATCGAAGGAATTTACATTGGGAGCGAGAGGCACCCCGCAAGGGGCGGTCATCTCTCCCCTACTGTTTAACATCGCCATGAAGGGCCTCTCGGACAGACTGGCCACAGTAAGAGGAACGGGTCACGCCCTCTACGCGGATGATATTACCGTGTGGTGCTTGGGAGGGTCTGACGCTGCAGTTGAGAGCGCGCTCCAAGAGGCGCTCGACATCACAGAACACTTCCTACTAGACACGGGCCTGAGTCTGTCACCAACCAAGTCCGAACTTCTATTGTATAGGCCCACCCGACGGGGGGTTAGGTGCTCCACACCCTTAGAACAAATTCCCATAGCCCTCTATACGAAGGACGGACAACAAATTCACAGAGTGGATACCATCAGGGTCCTCGGACTCTTGCTGGAATCTCGCGGGGGCAACTCACAGACTATAGCCCGCATTACTTCGAAGACGGAGAATATGCTTCGGCTTATCCTCAGGGTCTCGAACCGCAGAGGGGGTTTAAGCGAGAGCAATCTACTCAGACTCTACCACGCGTTTCTGATGAGCCACGTTAACTATGTAGCCTCCGCGTTGCGCTGGTCTAAAGGGGATGAGGCCAAAATCGACGCCCTCATGCGCAAAAGCATCAAGCGCGTGCTGGGTTTACCACTCACTACCAGCACCGCGCGTCTCATGCAACTAGGCATGCACAACACACTATCAGAGGTGATCGAGGCCCAACGAGTGGCTCAAATAATTCGACTATCATCATCGCGAGCGGGGAGACGCATCCTCGAATCCGTTGGATGCGGTCACCAGGAAATCACGGAGCGCAACGTGACCCTATCACCCATGGTCCGAGATACGTTCAAGGTAGATCCCATGCCACGTAACGTCCACCCTCAATACAATGTAGGGCGCCGGGTAGCCAGGGCTCGTTCCCTGTTAAAAGCGGCTGCTGCCACTCCGAATCTGGCATGTTTTGTTGATGCCGCCCAGTACGATTGCTCTGATCACTATGCCGTAGTTTCGGTTGACTGTAATGGTACTCTCATTAATTCAGCATCCGTGCGGAAGGTTTCTTCAACAGTAGCCGAGCAAGTTGCTATAGCTATAGCACTGAAGGACCCTCTACGTTCCAATATCTTTACAGACTCCAGATCGGCAGCCCGAGCTTTCGCCTCCGGCTCGATCTCAAAGGAGGCGGCGGCCATCCTCGGCAGCGAGGGGGCTGCTGGTTTTCATAGCATCAAATGGTTCCCGGCCCATATGGGAATCAATGTACACTCTGAGCTTGTTAACGCCAATGAGTTGGCCCATGACTGTGCGCGAGGTCTTACACACCGCGGCGGTTCAGGTGGACTCACGGGCGGCGACTTAGGGCTGTATAGGGATTCGCTTCTCACCTTCCACGAAGTCTTGACACATTATCAACTTGCTCGGCGGGCCTTTCCGCTACCACACCCTAAACTTAATAGACCACAATCGTCGGCGTTTCGCATGCTTCAGACGGGGTCATTTCCCTCCAGGGGCAGATTCAGTCACTTCGCGCCTAACGTAGAACCCCACTGTCCAGACTGTGGGGAGGCGTACTGCTCCTTGTCCCATATGCTCTGGCAATGCCCTGCGTTACGCAGCTCATCGCTAACCACTCTAACCGACTGGGAGGCAGCCCTTAAGAGCGGCGACCTCTCAGAGCAACTACGGGCTGTCCAGAGGGCCTGCGACAGGGCGGAGGACCACGATCTTCCGACCCCGACGTGGGTGCGGCCCGCGACGGCTACGGGGACTCCCTTAAAAGGGGGGTACCCTAACGCCGGTTCCTCAGGACCATTAATAAAGTTCTTTGTCTGTCTGTCTGTCCCTTACCACTTCCAGTGCCTCGCTACCTATTGTAAACTGCTGTTCTCTTCCCAGACTGTTAAACATTAGTTTAGTTCTCTGCCGACTAATTTTTAGATCCACGCTTCTGCTTTGCCTGTCCAGGTCAGTGAGCATGTATTGCAATTGGTCCCTTGAGTTACTAAGCAAGGCAATGCCATCAACTAATCGCAAGTTACTAAGGTATTCTCCATTAACTCTTATCCCCAATTCTTCTCAATCCAGGTCTCTGAATACCTCCTGTAAACGCGCTATCTCCAATGCTATTCACAAAACAAACTTACCTCCATAATAACAAGACAACGTCGGTACTTTGGACTCAGCATGAGATAAGACGAAGCGATGGCTAATTTTACTATTTATTTTTTGCTGTCACGGCAAAGAGCAGGTTGCGAGAGCGAATTCGGATCGAAGCGTGCGGACCAGGACCCACTGGTTGCTGTCATATTGTTGCACAATCACGCTGTTCCCGGCGGAAGTTGCCGCTTGTACTCCCGGGCGAAAAGCGAACTTTTCTGGTTGGCCAAAAAAACCGGCGACTCGTCAAGTGACAGCGACGGTTCGCCATTTTGCGACTGCAAAAACTGTCGCTCTTCGCCGCTGCTTGTCGCCGTCGCTCGAAAATCGCGTGCATGTGGTTGGCCCTTTGCGCCGGTCGTGCGCAGAATAGATTATCCTCTGCTCGTGGAGGGTTACGCCAGTTGCTTCGCCGAATGCATTTCTCTCGCTGCTAGGCGTCCGTGGCTGCGCGGCCATAGAGAAAGGCGCGGCGCGGATAACGTCAGTCGCCAAGGTGCCCCGCTTGAAGGCGGTCGCTGATGCGTTGGAGAGAGAGACGTCGCCGGGCAGAAGCAGCGTGGAAACATGGGACTGCCTTCGGCCGGAGTCGCAGGATCTTCCGAGAACGGTCTTTCGTCGGAGCGGCTGAGAGAAGAACGCCGAGCGTTTCGTTAACCACCGAAGTATGGACAGTGGGACAGACAGACAGACAGACAGACAGACAGACAGACAGACAGACAGACAGACAGACAGACAGACAGACAGACAGACAGACAGACAGACAGACAGACAGACAGACAGACAGACAGACAGACAGACAGACAGACAGACAGACAGACAGACAGACAGACAGACAGACAGACAGACAGACAGACAGACAGACAGACAGACAGACAGACAGACAGACAGACAGACAGACAGACAGACAGACAGACAGACAGACAGACAGACAGACAGACAGACAGACAGACAGACAGACAGACAGACAGACAGACAGACAGACAGACAGACAGACAGACAGACAGACAGACAGACAGACAGACAGACAGACAGACAGACAGACAGACAGACAGACAGACAGACAGACAGACAGACAGACAGACAGACAGACAGACAGACAGACAGACAGACAGACAGACAGACAGACAGACAGACAGACAGACAGACAGACAGACAGACAGACAGACAGACAGACAGACAGACAGACAGACAGACAGACAGACAGACAGACAGACAGACAGACAGACAGACAGACAGACAGACAGACAGACAGACAGACAGACAGACAGACAGACAGACAGACAGACAGACAGACAGACAGACAGACAGACAGACAGACAGACAGACAGACAGACAGACAGACAGACAGACAGACAGACAGACAGACAGACAGACAGACAGACAGACAGACAGACAGACAGACAGACAGACAGACAGACAGACAGACAGACAGACAGACAGACAGACAGACAGACAGACAGACAGACAGACAGACAGACAGACAGACAGACAGACAGACAGACAGACAGACAGACAGACAGACAGACAGACAGACAGACAGACAGACAGACAGACAGACAGACAGACAGACAGACAGACAGACAGACAGACAGACAGACAGACAGACAGACAGACAGACAGACAGACAGACAGACAGACAGACAGACAGACAGACAGACAGACAGACAGACAGACAGACAGACAGACAGACAGACAGACAGACAGACAGACAGACAGACAGACAGACAGACAGACAGACAGACAGACAGACAGACAGACAGACAGACAGACAGACAGACAGACAGACAGACAGACAGACAGACAGACAGACAGACAGACAGACAGACAGACAGACAGACAGACAGACAGACAGACAGACAGACAGACAGACAGACAGACAGACAGACAGACAGACAGACAGACAGACAGACAGACAGACAGACAGACAGACAGACAGACAGACAGACAGACAGACAGACAGACAGACAGACAGACAGACAGACAGACAGACAGACAGACAGACAGACAGACAGACAGACAGACAGACAGACAGACAGACAGACAGACAGACAGACAGACAGACAGACAGACAGACAGACAGACAGACAGACAGACAGACAGACAGACAGACAGACAGACAGACAGACAGACAGACAGACAGACAGACAGACAGACAGACAGACAGACAGACAGACAGACAGACAGACAGACAGACAGACAGACAGACAGACAGACAGACAGACAGACAGACAGACAGACAGACAGACAGACAGACAGACAGACAGACAGACAGACAGACAGACAGACAGACAGACAGACAGACAGACAGACAGACAGACAGACAGACAGACAGACAGACAGACAGACAGACAGACAGACAGACAGACAGACAGACAGACAGACAGACAGACAGACAGACAGACAGACAGACAGACAGACAGACAGACAGACAGACAGACAGACAGACAGACAGACAGACAGACAGACAGACAGACAGACAGACAGACAGACAGACAGACAGACAGACAGACAGACAGACAGACAGACAGACAGACAGACAGACAGACAGACAGACAGACAGACAGACAGACAGACAGACAGACAGACAGACAGACAGACAGACAGACAGACAGACAGACAGACAGACAGACAGACAGACAGACAGACAGACAGACAGACAGACAGACAGACAGACATACATACATACATACATACATACATACATACATACATACATACAGACAGACAGACAGACAGACAGACAGACAGACAGACAGACAGACAGACAGACAGACAGACAGACAGACAGACAGACAGACAGACAGACAGACAGACAGAGAACTTTAATAGCAAGGTCCTGAGACGCTTTGCTCTAGGGCAGAGCTGCGGGCCGCTCCCACGTGGGGACTGGTAGGCCGAGCCTAACCGCCGCATCGTGGGCTCTCTGGACAGCCCAAGTTTGAAGTGCATATTCTGAGCTCCGGATGGCAGAGCTCCATTCTTGTTAGTGGCACAGAACGTGTTCTATAATTTAGTCAACACGCGCAAGAATGGCATGTGCCCCTGTTGGCCATTCCTATGAGTAATAATTTAACGTTCGTATATGAGATGCCCAACGTCTTCACACTGACTATTCGTCTATTTTATCTTTCTTTCCCACTTTTTCCTTCCCCACGTGTAGGGTAGTCAACCGGTTGCCACAATGGTTTTTCTTCCTATCTTTCCTTCTCTCTCCTTCATTATTTTCCTCCTCCTAGCTCTCATATAGGTTTACTAACTTCACGATGTAAACGGCACAAAAAGGCTATGAGGAATGCTATTCCTGTAACTTGTGTGTAATTTCCTTAGTCCAGTGACTTTCAAGCGACAATGAGGCGTAAATTTCGGTATATCCGAAGCGGCCGGTACCCCCTTTGATGGGTGCCGTCAAGTTCCTCTCTTCAAGGTGCCCATACGTGCTTCAGCTTTGAGCGTAAATCAAGAAAATGCGTTCGTTAAGCATTAACTGTTTAACATAACAAAATTCTTTCACGAATGACATTTAGTTTTGCTGAATATAAAGATGTTCGCATGAGATTTATCACGAATACCCTCGAACCCAGACACGTAGAATTGGATCTTTACCTAACAAAAGAGTTATGTTCGTGAGGACGGGTGAAAGGAGCTTTCGAATACGCTTGCTTCGTCCATGCAACGTTAGCGTTAAAGAATCATGTAAGAGTCTTCACATAAGAGGCCCGAATTCGGAAACCTTCGTTACCTTAGTGAGGAAACCTTCCTTGCAGATAGGCAGCCTTAGGTCAATACTTCTTACAGTGTCCTTAGTGAGGCGCCCTTAGTGGAGGTTCGCTCACAGCAAGGTAGCCCCGAAGGCACCTTCAGACTTCCTTTCCTCGCATTTATTTTTATTTATTTAGCGAGGGCTTCTCGCCCCTGCCTTTCCCCGCTCCTTTCACTAAACGAGGGCTTCTTAACAATGCTCGTCTGCGCACGCGCAATTGCTTTTCGCTGGCCGGCTGGCAGGCAAGGATAAAGCGGCGGCTGCGAATTTTCGCCCGTTCGCTTTCAACCGCACTCATAGTTGCATTTGCTTTATATTTCTGTCATATTTGCTTCGACTGCAAGGTATTGGTGGTGGTCTGGCACTGTTCCTCAGATCTTTTCTCAATTTTTCGTTGCTGTAAGCTTAATGACGTAGGCTGTATTAGCTCAGCATGACCTCGAGATTTGGCGGCACGGAAAGCAAACAAGGCGCGCTGCATTGCTATCTCGGAGAGAGAGAGAGAGAAAGGACATTTATTTATTATCTCGAGGTCATAGACTTGACAGCTTGCTTGCAATTTGAACTTCGAACTTATAAATGACGCTATCGTCTTCCGCAACTTAAATAAAGCGAAAAAATTGGTGGACTAAACGCCCTTCCATTGCAGGCAGAACCGCTGTTTGCAAAAACAATGGCGGGCTTATATACCGTGTTGTAAATTCCTATTGAGCGCTATAGTACTTTACAACCTCAAAAGTTGGAATTTTGCAAACGTCAAAGTGTCGATATCCACGGCATGCGATGCCGCGTGCACGCTCACCGCAGGTAACCTGGACAGGCGCAAGGACGAGGCGATGGAAAGGTAGGTACAAACATTAATGATAAACTGACTGATTGCCTGGAATGCTACTCCAGCTGCTGGCTGATAACTATGGTATACAATGTAAACTCATAAGCACATAAGCGGCACACGCACTCGCAGGACACAATGAAGCTATAGTTCCAATCTTTCGCTAAGGTCTGTGGATCTTGACGACGTGCTTCGAACTGAGGGGATACCCGCCGTGGTTGCTCAGTGGCTATGGTGTTGGGCTGCTGAGCACGAGGTCGCGGGATCGAATCCCGGCCACGGCGGCCGCATTTCGATGGGGGCGAAATGCGAAAACACCCGTGTACATAGATTTAGGTGCACGTTAAAGAACCCCAGGTGGTCGAAATTTCCGGAGTCCTCCACTACGGCGTGCCTCATAATCAGAAAGTGGTTTTGGCACGTAAAACCCCATAATTTAATTTTTTTTTTCGAACTGAGGGGGTCGGAGCAGTGCGCTGGCGTCCATAACTTTTGCTTCGCCGGCAGGTCGCCACCGTTCGGGTGACACCTAAATGGGACTCCATCGCGCACACCATGTGGGATTCCGCGAACCGTGCGTGCAGGGCAAGCCGAGGTCGACCCACATTTTTTCGCCGTACGTATGGGCGGTCTCCTCGGAGAGCGCGGACGCCAGAGATGGCCCCGTCCACGGCGGCGGCTATGCACACCGATCACCCGCAAGACATGAGACGAGGGAGAAAAGACAAAAAAATAAAAGAAAGAAAAGAACAGAGACTACGGGGCAACGAAACTGGCGCCAGTCAAGATATGGGGAGTCGTAACGATAGCGCGCGACAAGCTCTATGTATACATGCGTGTTTCTCCGTATCAGTTCAGCAGCGACGTTCGTCGAGGGGGCAAAACAATGCCGCGGCGGGAGGGCTGCGCATCATTCTTTTGCGACGTGAAATCCGTGCAGCGTGGGTGGAAGAAGCTGTAGAGACAACGACAGCTAATCAGAAGCCATATTCGCAAGGGAGGTTCACGCGTATAACGATGCTTCGCTGCGGTCGACGAATTTGGAATTGCGACGTCAGAAAGCGAGCACAATCAGGTGGCGTACGGGTCCCGGCCAACTGCGAACTGGCTTTACAGACCGTGTTTTTAAAGCAGGTGCTTACACTATAACTGTTCGTAAGAGGAGGCTCAAGCAAATCCTCATAGCGCTATTGCGGTCATGGCCACAAGGCATAAATATACGATACACAGCGCTATTTCAGTCTTGTGCATGCGTTCCTGATCGTACTATGCTATAGAACATCTACGATGCCGTATCAACAAGCTAAAATTGCCACTCTCGCTAACCCTTATGTTTGACACATTACTAGCGAAGGCGACCCGCCAATGGAAAGCAGGTCTTAAGGACACGGAACTTTCTGAATTCGGCGCCGCGCAAGCGCTACTGCGCTTCTTGTGATCTACCTGCCTTTGTGAACGTCTCTAACTGGAACGCCCTTCGTGTGTGTGTCTCTCTGTGTGAATTTTTTAACCTTTTCCTCTTTCTAACCCCTCTCTCACAACCCCAGTGTAGGATAGCAAATCAGATAGTAATATCTGGTTAACCTCCTTGCCTTTCCTCTTCATATCTATCTATCTATCTATCTATCTATCTATCTATCTATCTATCTATCTATCTATCTATCTATCTATCTATCTATCTATCTATCTATCTATCTATCTATCTATCTATCTATCTATCTATCTATCTATCTGTCTGTCTGTCTGTCTGTCTGTCTGTCTGTCTGTCTGTCTGTCTGTCTGTCTGTCTGTCTGTCTGTCTGTCTGTCTGTCTGTCTGTCTGTCTGTCTGTCTGTCTGTCTGTCTGTCTGTCTGTCTGTCTGTCTGTCTGTCTGTCTGTCTGTCTATCTATCTATCTATCTATCTATCTATCTATCTATCTATCTATCTATCTATCTATCTATCTATCTATCTATCTATCTATCTATCTATCTATCTATCTATCTATCTATCTATCTATCTATCTCTCGCTCTGAATTCAGCCCCAGGGGATTTGGCAGGCTGTTACACTCGCCATACTGCTGGCAAAACTCTATCACAAGAATTTTTAAAAGACACACATTGCCTCTAACCCTCCCAGAGAGGTCGTCGCGAGATAATTCAACGCAAAGTTTAGTGCCCTTTTCTGCTTTCCCAGGAACTGAGTCTTTAACAAATCTTTGTTGTTTGCTGTTTTTGTGCCTTTGAACGGTATTTGCTCACTCCCACGCGATGAGTTTCTCGCATCTTTTTCCAGCGTGATGGGCTTCCTCGCAGTGTACGCAGCAGCGCTTGCGCAGAGAACAATTTGACTCAAGCCCAGCTGCTTTGCGGTACTTGGAAGTATCGAAATAAAACGAAAGAAGAAAACTGAAACAAAGGTTGTCTGTCTCTTCGCACTGTCCTGAAGAAAAACTCAACGACACCTCTTCCGCTCACTCGCAATGCACTTCTCATGACCTTCATTAAGAACAAACCCCAGTGTAAATGCAGGTATTATATGTATACTCTCACAGCAGCTTCACTAGCTCACTCACCGCAGTGTATATATTTGCGGTTAGGTCCGACATGACGCAACTTCAATCGAAGTACGCATCCGTTATTCACTGCGTGCGTGATTAGGGCGTGTTAAACGTACGCGGCCCCAATGTTCTTCTTTTTTTCTTGGAATGAGCGTTTGAGACACTGACCACCAAAAAAGAAGAACAAAAATCCCAATGGTTCAGCCAGCTTTCTGTGCCATGTATTCTCAGCTTCAACATTTGAGAAGACTCTCAATCATTCTTTATACATCTCAGCTGTGAAAAAAAAAAAGAAATGCCGACTGCGACCCACTGCCTTTTTTGTTTGTCTTTCGCTCCTCCGTGTTTTCTGTAATCTGCCTAGCTAGTCGTGTTGACATTGTTTCGGTAAGCACAAACATCTGTCTTGTACAGCCCCCCGCCCCCCCCCCCCCGCCCACGTGTCACGAGATATCATTTTTATACCTCGCTTTACAACCACTTACCTGCAGAGGTGCGAGAGATGTGCGCTCTGCGTGGTAACATTTGCAACAAACTTCCTCGGCAGCTCATCGCTTCTTCTTCTTCTTCTTCTTCTTCTTCTTCTTCTTGTACAGAGACGAGTATTTCCAGTTCATGTATGGGCTGATGGATCTCAAGAAACCTGTATGACCGCTTGTGACGCACTGAACGATGAACGCTTCAGCGTGCGTGCGCGTACCTGCAAGTAACTTTTCTCCTCACCCTCTAAACTCACCCTTGGGTCCCCTTCCTCTCTTCCCCAATACAGGATAGCCAACCGCGGGCTCAGCCTGGTAAGCCTTTCTCTTATCACGTCTCTCTCTCTCACACTCTCTCTCTCTCTACTTCCAGCTCATAGCGGCTTGAACTCAACCAGAGCGAGCACAACTATACTACGCATGCAACTGTTCCAGCTCAAGGACACCGGACGCCGGTATCATCATCGCCGAGAGAATATTCGTGCGCTAGACGCAATACGTACAATACGTACAATCGGCGTCACGTGTTTACAAAGCGCGGGATCTTGTAGTGACAGTTGTATTGCCGAGCAGTATGAGACCGCAGTCAGTAAAACTCCGCAATGGCAGGATTTTTGCATACAATGTGTCTTTCTCTCTTTTCTTTTTTTTACCCTTTAAACATTGTTTCTTAAAAAAAACTAGAAATTTTACTCGATTTACGTCACTACAAATGCACTACTTGCCCAAGCCGACATAATTTGCCAGAATATAGCACTTCATTCACTAAATAAATAATTACATGAATTAACTTCTTACTAATTGTATGTTCCACGTTTATTGGAAAGTTGTTGGGAATCGTCATAAAAGTCTAGTTACACCCGCCGCGGTTGCTCAGTGGCTTTGGTGTTGCGCTGCTAAGCAAGAGGTACTAGAATCAAATCCTGGCCGCGGCAACGGTAGTTCGATGACGGTGAAAGGAAAAAAAGAAGGAAAGAAACGGCCGTGTGCCGTACGCTGAATGAACGTCAAGGAACCTCAGGTGGCCAGAATTAACCCTGAGTCCTCCACTACGGCATAACTTATAATCAGATCGTGGTTTCATAACGTAGGACGTGAGAATTTTTTTTTTTAAATCTCTAGTTACGGGTTCCTACATTTCAAGCTGGTCATGTATAGACCGAGCCGGTCAGCCTGTGTGAGGCTCTTTACCCCGATTCAACTCAGAGTAACGCTCCCGTAGCGCTGCACGCTTTTCGTGCGACAGAACGTAGCCACGAAGCATTGTTTATAGAAAACCTGCGTCCTTTCTTTTTGCTGCGGATAAGTGGGTCTAACGTCTAATCAGTGGAGAACGCCGGGCGCCCGGAAGATCGTCGCCAGACTGATGATGCACGTGTGCTGATACCAAGGTCGCCAAGCCCGCTCCCCCTCTGTATACCGCAAACAGGAGGTGTGCGGTTCGCGCAATGCTGCAACCAGGAGGCGATTTCTGTGAACACGCACGCGATATGCCTAGTCATTGCAGCGGCCGCGGACAATCGGCGAGGTAAAGAGCGAAATATAGCGGTTGAATTGCTTCGCAGCAGCTGCAGTTTTGTCTCTCTCTCTCTCTCTCTCTCTCTCTCTCTCTCTCTCTCTCTCTCTCTCTCTCTCTCTCTCTCTCTCTTTCTTTTTTTTCCTTTTTTTTTTTTTGGCGCGGCGCGTTAAGGAAGCGAAACGGGAAGGCGATAAAGCGCTATGCCGTTTTATATTTAGACGACCGTAGCTACCGCATGTAATTCGACCAAATTCGGTACTGCATTGTCTCTGGGTTTCACTTCGAAACCATTCCGACGCTAACAGCGACACTGGGTTAGACTATCGAAGTACTATAACTAGCCTCTCGGTGCGGTTGAAAACTGGCGGTATAGAAGCAGCAGTGGCTCAGAGGCTGTGGCGTCTTGCGACTGAGCACGAGGTCGCGGGTTGGAGTGCCTGCCTTCGAGGTCGCATCACGAGGGAGGTGGAGCGAAAAAGCGCCCGAAAATGATTAGATTTAGCTCCACGTTAAAAAGTATTCCGGGTGGTCAGGATTAATCCGCACTGCTTTGCTACGGCGTCCCTCATTGACCGCTGTGCAGACTTAAAACGAAACGCCAGATCTGGGCAGAATTGCGGGCCACGACATTTGACAAAAGGACCGTGGAGTATACAACAGAGAGTCTGAAACGATTTGAAAGTGGCGAGGGGGTGCGGGTGAAGCGGGTAATGGCCGGGTACCTGTGCCGCACGGGCACATAAAAGATTATAGCTGCTCAATCCCTTAAATAACTGTAATGCTATTCGCGCACTGTCACAGAGACATATATACCTAATGATATTAAATATTATCGCCACTTACGGTGGGGTACGCGTTCTCACGTACAACTCATCCGGCTGTCGAAAGCGCGCTCTCGCTCCCAAGTTAGCCCCAATTTCTTCTTCACACAATAAATAGATTTCTCGCGTAGCCAGAAATAATCCTGAATAATACATGTCTATTATTGTTTCAGTGAAATTTCTTGCACGTCTGCCTGCAATGTAACATTTTTGAAGATATTACGGTTGGCAAACAAACTCAATACTGCATCCACTGCCGCCATACTCATCACGACCTTTATTGCCGACAAAACTGCCCGTGTGGTAGCAACTCGAAATATAATAGCAGTAATTAATTTATGGCACTAGACTGCTAACGGCATTAACCTCTCCCGCGTGGCACGAGTATCATTTGCTTCTCAGACCAGAACGCTTCATGGTTGATTTGCCGTAATAGTACGGAGGAACAGGGAAGACAGAGCCCCTGGCCCCGTACGCTCCTTGCCTCTGCTTCTTACGCCACTTTCAAGACCAAGAGAGAGATAAAAGAGCCGAGAAAGGCAGGGAGGTTAATTGGAAGATAGGTATCCAGTTTGCTGCCCTGCACTGGGGAAGGGGTAAGGGGAGACAGAAAGATCTTTAAAAAAGAAAGAAAAAAGTGTACACACATGGAAAGAGTGGGAGGGGGAAAAAGAAAAAGAAACACACACACAAAGGAACGAAGGAGTGTCACAGTCGTTCAAGCAGGTCGCTTGACCGAAGAAACCTCAGTATCGCCTTCACCGCCTTCTGGTGTAAAGGTCGCATCAGCCGGCACTCCAAGATCGTCTGCACAGAAAGCGGCCGGTCACCGATGCGTGCCAACGCCGTCACGAGCGACTGTCTCTGGGAGCTGTAGCGAGGACAATGACAGAGGATACGTTCGATTGTTTCCTCGCTGCCGCAACTATCACGGGCAGCACTGTCAGTTGTTCCGATGTGGCAAGCAAATGCATTCGTCAAAGACATTCCTAGCCATAGTCGGCAGAGAACAGTTGTATCGAATCGGGATGGGCCAGATGGAAGGATGGGTCCAGGCGATGCAGTCGAGTATGTAGGAAATCTGGCGTATTCCACATGGATCGTGTGTCATCACGTCTGCATAATCACGTGGCTGCGTCAGTTCTTAATAGGGGGATGGGTTCCTTCACGGCATCTTCGTGAGCCCTCCTAGCAGCTTCATCGGCGTTTTCGTTGCCCTTGATGCCGCATTGGCCTGGAAGCCACTGAAAAGTGATGTCATGTCTTCTCTCTGCCAGCTGGCGATATAACTGCCTTATTTCTAAAGGTTGGTCATGCAGTCCACGACGTAGAACGTATAGCAAACAATGCAGAGCTGCCTTCAAGTCGATGAATGTGCTCCATCTTCGTGCTATAGATAGTCATGGATCATGCAAAGTGCGCTGCGAAGTGCAGCAAGCTCCGTCGCAGTCAACGTTGCCCGGTGAGATGTTTTAAACTGAATTGTTACGGCTTTTTTGGGAAGGATCACAACTCTTGTAGATCCGTCCATAGCTGTCGAGCCATCAGTGTAAATCAGGAGGTCGTCCTTGTATGTCTCGTGCAGCACGAGTAGACATAGCTGCTTGAGCGCTGGCGACAATACTCCTGCTTTCGTTCGAATTCCCGGTACTGAGAGTCACAAGCCAAATACCAAGGAGGTGCAAGAAGCCTCTCGGCAGGCTTATAATCTCTAGGGAGGCAGTCAGGATACGCCGATATCTCCTGGCAAAAAGAGGCACTGGGCCGGTCATCAGGTAGCACGGCGAGGTGGTAGAAAGGGGCGCAGGCAACGTGCCTGATGTGTGCTCTGAGCAATTCCAATGTAATATGTGTTGTCAATGGGTAATCTTAGCCTATCGTAATTGTCTCCGCTGTTGATGTGCAGCGCAGCAATCCAAGACAAACCCTGAGTGACTGCGCCTGTGCACTTTCGATTTTGCGGATGTTAACCCCGCAGGCATTGCTCAGTACAGGTAAGCTGTACCTCACATACCTTAGAAACAGCGTCATGTAGAGTTGTAACATCGCGTGTACTGACGTACCCCGTGCACGTTTTCCCTCCAAGAAACTTAAAAAGGTGTGAAATTGCCGTTAGGCGTTTCTTCAGGTAGGCCATATAGGGACTCTAGCTCAGGTTTCCCTCCCTGTCTTTCCGGCTATTTCTCCTCCTCCTTCGCCAGCTGAGGTCTCGATCAATGATCACCCGTAAGAATCCGTGCGTCCAGGCGTAACATAGATTTTTCCCATTGATAAATGTGGCGTAGGGCGTCATTGGCTTCCGCGTAAACGCTACGAGCGAACATTTCTCAGGTGAAATCTGGAGACTTTGTTCGCCAAGATACGCCATGTAAAGGATGTTGCCAAACGGCATGGACGCTGAGAGGTAATTTCGCCCCAGAATCGTGGGAAGGCGCCGTTTTCGGGCTTCGCCGAGAGTAAAACCAGCCGGGCGCTTCCGTAATGAGTCGGGAGGCACTCTTTGGCGGCAGATAGCCCGCATCGCCAGCTCGGCACATTTTAACCTGTCGCACGTGCGGTCTTGAAACATAGGAAAGGGTTCGACGTTGGGGGCCCTTTGGCCCGGAGGCGTGGACGGAGGCGCCCTGCCTGGGACGGACCACGGGCAAAGCGTCATTAGAGCGTCAATGGGCACGCTTGGGGTACAAAGGGGCAACTTAAAGCCAGAGGGGTCGGTGACCCGATGCGCGGTCTCTTGAAGGGCAGGCTGGCACCCGAGACAAATCCATCTGTGCACTTAGCTTTACGGGTCCGCCGGAGGAGACGAACCATGCACAAGACGGCATGGTGAATCGGTGGGTGCACTTCGGCAGGGGTGCCCTTTCCGGCACGCAGTGTGCGATGGTTTTAATTAAGATGCGAGGACGGGGCGACGCAGATGGTCGTTCCCCGTAAGTGTTCTTCAAAGTGTCGGGAGGCTTTTCCATATATGTCGCGGAGACGAAACGGTTGGGATGTTATTTGTTTATTTGTTGTTTGGTGGTTCCTTTCTCTCCCTCTATCTCTCTGAATGTTCCGAGGAACGCAGGGAGGGGGTGAGAGAGAGAGAGAGTGTGTCCAATGGGTGACAGCCCAGTTGGCCCAATCAGGTCGTTGGGGTGTCGTGATTTGCCGTGAGGGGATTCGGGAGGAGCAACTGAAGGAATAAAACCTGGCTCCCGACCTCTCACGGTGGTTCCGGGCGCAGGAAAGGTGCTCTGCACTTTCGGCTCTGCCGAGTTAAGGCACCGGTCCCAGTGTAACCCAAGGGTCTTGACGTACGAACGGTGCTATGCACTATCGGCTATGTCGAGTTGATACGTCAGACCCACTGTAAATAGCTGTCGATGTAAATATTGTGTACATAAAGTCTATTCTCCAAGTGCAACGTCTATGGCGTCCCATCTCTGATGGAAGAGGAGAAATGACGACAGCTGAAGAAACGTTTTCTACCAAGTAAGCTGGCTACGCCAGCTTGGAGCACTCGGTGCTCACGTGTGTAGGAAGGAGTAGAAAATTTACTCGCCAATGCGCCAAGATACGCCGATAGGCCTCAAGACGCCCCTTTGGGGGCGTCTTGAGCCCCGACTTTTCAACACACCACGGTGTGTGTAGTGCTTCAGAACAGCAAGTTGGGTCAGTTGGTTGGGATTCATGGTAATGTATTGATGCATGGTAGTGTTGATAGGTTGGGCCGTCATCGGACTGCACATAAAAAGACCTCATTTGTAAGTAATTGCGGGTCCACCGGTACACTCGGCCACCGAGACCAACTGATTCAAAAGCATCAAGTATGGCGCCGTGAGCAACATTGCCATAAGCTCATTTTACGCCCAGAAACATCTGTCGCCATGTCACGGCCAGCATCTCCTGTTGGCTAGGCACGGTTTGCACAAAGGTCACCCGCTTTCTAGAGAAGGGCGTTATGTCATTTACGTCAGGCAGGTCGGAAACAGATCCGTAGGAAAATACGAAATCTATATCGCACTCAGCTCACCGACATTCAGCATGAATCCATCATATCACCTGAAACCATGCTTGCGAGATATTGCCAGTCATAAAGCGTGAATCACATTTCGCAGCCAGGAACGCGCGTACCCTCATCACCTCACGCTCTCCCCCCCCCCCCCCCCAGCCCCTGAAACTGGTGGTATACTGAAAACAATTTTCAAGTGGATGCGTCTTGCAAACACATTGGCTACAATTTGTAAATGACAATATGTGCCGTCAAGTAATTAATCAGGAACTTAATTAGTACATTTTGTTAATAATTCGAGTATGTGTTTCAATTTCTCGTGCAAGTAATGTCCGCCTCTCTAAACAATCCAGCTCAAGGGCCAGAATTATGTTATCTGCAACAGGCGATTTTTTAAAATTCCATAGAACTTAAATATGGTCTCTCCGTATGTAGCCATGCTCTGAGGGGCATTGAAGGCATTGAGCGGATCTAATTGTCTTTAGAAATTAAAGCTAATGGGCTTGCGCCTATGATACCTATCTGTCCACAATTACGTGGGTGGTGAAATTGCACACAACTGGAAACTGAAGATAGCAAAGGAACGAAAAAAATATTCCCTCGCAGTAATTTATTTGTGATGACATTCGTGAGCAATTCTGCCGAACTCTATAAAAACGCTGTCTTTCAGCGTAAACTGAAAAGGATACGAGGACATGTAAGCACTTCTTGTGAGTTGTTAATGCGAAAGCATTAATGTTGAGCAACTGAAACTGCAGGGGAACAAACCCTTAATTAATTCATCACCGTGACGTCATACGCAAGTAGCAAACCTTCATGAAAATAACAACAGCGTAGAAGAGTACCAGTCATGGTGCGAAATGTCCTCCCCACGTATCTGTGGGCTCGTAATATAGTTTGAAAAAAGGCACCCATTGTCTACATGAATTGCTATTTACACTAAAATAGCATCGTTCCTACCCATGATTAGGTCACGCTGACTTCAGCCCATTTTTACAGGTTTGAGTTCTCGAATGAGTAATAATGGGAACCATGCTTCGTAGAAATTAGAATGTACGTTTTACATTTCCGTCGTTAATTCCTATTGAGGAAGGGACCAACCAAGTCCTTATTATTTTTTTCAGCTGGCAGTTGTCATTGTAACTTGCAGTGTCATGGTTGCAGTGCCATTACTTTTGTTGCAGGTCGATGCATGCGACAGGGCCCACATATCAGGCGCCACGACAATGGCGGAGGTAGTTTTTTCCAACTAAGCTCCTACACTACCACTGCTCCTGCAGAACACTTTAGTGTTGTTCAAAACGTGTAGGCCAGAGAAGGATTATGCAGATTCAATGTATATGTTTGAATCTATGCGAAGTAAAACTTTAGCTGAGCAGTTACTTCAATGCCACACAACTTAATGTGATTCGTACAATTGCACAGAGATAGCATACCGGCCGACTTGAAATTTATACATGACCACAGCGCACAGGGAACGAGGCCACAGAAAGAAACAAGACGGGACAAGCGCTGTCTAACTACTGAAACTTCGTTGGAAAGGAAGCATAACATGTATTCTATGAAAAGTACAAACAACAAAACGAAGAGGAAACAAAGGCAGTAATACAAAGGTATGTTAGAAGGGATCAAGAAGCGTAATCTCCTCACTTGTCAGTGCGATTAAGAAAGGCCGGCTAACAAAAGGGCTCTTCGTTTTTACATTCCAGAAAACCACAGTAATTTCCTGTGTGCACTGGTCAATTCTCCAATCTATTGCAATTAAGGTCGTGACACAGAAAGCCGCTGCTACAGAATACACTTCCAACTGTCCGTTAAATTCTTCAGGAAGGCAATTTTATACCTTTCAGCCGCCACAAACATGCCGGCGTGATCTTTAGGTGTTGGACTTTATCGCGAGAGCAAGCAATGAATCTTTCCTATCAGTAAGCTGCGTGGATGAAAGGTATACTTGTACAAGAGAAAAAAAAAAGCGAGGAGAGAAAGAAAAAGAGCAGATCTTTGTATGTGTGTTTTATATGTGCCTTTATTCCTGTCCTCGATTTGTTCCGCGCTGTTTACGTATCTCTTAAGGGACAGTCGGTCAAACACTAGTTCCTGAATAGATCACGAATGATGTGACTTTATTTGTTTCCTTAAAGCGACGTTTGCAGTTGTCATGGTAATCGTTTTCGTTTGCGTGCACGCGTAAATATTTGTACTGTATTGGCTAACAGATATAATACAATTACAATGACAGAAAATGAGCGCCTCCTTACGAAATCCCGCATTATGGTTGAGCCAGATATAAAGGTTCTCGCTACTCACGTTTAGCGACGCTTAGGAACCGCGACCACTTTCCAATATGGAGCCTATCGCTTGTGAAAGCATTGTCACATGGCAACTCAACCGGACTGACGGGCCGATTATAATACAGGTCTATTTTAGTATGAGCTGCGAGCAGGAAAGTCAGTTCTTTGTAGATAAATGAAGCTTCTAAATCTCTCTCTTTTCCTGGGGCAACGGTGAAGAACCCCATATTGCAGGGATTGAGTTTTCACCGGCCACGTGCGACTCCGTGTTGCACCTCATTGAACGAGTATACACCCGTCCATTTGACTCCTCTGTTCTACCAGTTGAACGCCACGTGCTGTAGGCACGTGGCGTTCTCTGAATTAGCGCCTCGTTGCCTTGTAATGTCCGCGAGTACTACACCGATCATTCACCACGCTGCATTAAGCATGCACTCGCTCGCATTGTCTCTGCGCCAGAAAGCGGAACCGGCGATAACGAAGTAACGCATCCTTAACCACACACGAACTACAGAGTTCACGGCGCGTGTCGCCGTCTCGTTCGTTCGCGAAGACACTGCGCGAAGGCCTGCCTGGCGCGGCTGCAATCCCGGCAATTATTTTAATCAGTGCTTTAGAAAAACGATTCCCTCAGTCGTTGCGCAACTGTCGCTCGATGCATAAGGCTGGTGCCAGCGACGACGAGCGCCAGCTGTTCAGGCTTTTATTGTCGCTTTAGACGGGGACGCGCAGATGTCGTTGAGACATTCGGGATCCGCAGCTGCGTCATGCCTGACTGGAAGTCTGCCTTTTATGTGTGTCTGCGGCTGTCTGTATCACAAACGAAAGGCTTGCCGCGCAATTAGCACGCCCAGTTTCACCTTTAAGACGGGAATGAGACCCGCTAAGGGTAAATTTGTACATTTAAAGCTGAAAATAACAGTTTATTATTATTATTATTATTATTATTATTATTATTATTATTATTATTATTATTATTATTATTATTATTATTATTATTATAAATAAAGCGCATAAAAGGCACTCAGCTGAGCGTGAATGCGAATGCGTTGTCACCAGTGACTGGACGTAGCATATTAAAATGCCTAATGCTTTATTTTCTTAACACAATGATACAAGTGGCCACTGATATCGTGTGCCGGTCCTCAAAGGTCGAGCAGCCTCGACCAGTGGCTCAATGAGGTCATGGTGCGCGGTTTAAGAGCTCGTTCTGTTTCAACGCCCTATATGACACTGATGCATGACGGTATTCTGAATCTCTATCTCTATTTTTTTTATTGAAGGCTGTACAAGAAACCAGAAAGCAAAGAATACGTTTTCCTTGTTACGGGCTGCCACCAGTTGTTATGGGGACGGGGTTTTGGCGACCTTCAACAGCGTCTGCTTGGAGATCGAACCAGATCGACCACCGGAGAAGGTTCGACAGATAAGACGAGGTCATGTAATAACAAATAACAGAAGTTTAATACACCATTTCAGGTGAGCAGTGCGCTCCAATACAGTACAGAAACGTTCGGCGTGCGTGCTCCTGCACGCCAGGGCAGAGAACACGAGTTCGTGGCGTCTCGCTGGCCTTCTTATTCAATTCAATTCAATTTTATTTCCCAGAAACATCTGGACAGCTTCCTGGCTAAAAGCTGCTAGGGCAGCTTGACAAAAGGCGCAGGAAGCCATTACAAGGCATAGCGGACAAGTCACATAAAAAAAAAACAGGTATAATCGCAAGCAATGGAATCAAACACGATTTCAGTTTAAGAAATCAGTTTTGCAAGATACGTCAAAGAACAGCAAATTAAGTATTGAAAGAAAGAAACAAAGTTGAGAACAGGTAACGAAAAGACACAAAGTTGAAGTTCATTCTCAAATAACAATTTCAAAATGCACTATACGCAATCAGTGGGCATGAAAACAAAATGAAAAAAAAAACAATATGTCTTACAACACGATACATAAGCAATCGCAAACACTCTGTACATAACAATACACAATAGGCCAAAAACACGATATCAAACCAAATGGTCATTCACAATACACTGGATCTTTTATTTAGTTACAGTTGCACAACATATGTTCGAAGCTGCCTTCTACTATATCCAGAAGTATTTTGGTGCTTGTTAAGTGTTAGGGGAACATTGTGAGCAAATGACTGAAGTTTGTAATTCGTACGAAAATGTCGTATCGCCCACATATCAGTGCAGCGCGTTTTAACAGTCGACGAGTAACGTTGTAACGATGCCAGAGAAGAGAGGTAATTAACGATTTTAGTTGATGAAAAATTAAACAACTGCAATAGCCGAAATTCATACATTTTATACGCGCGAACTAAATTATGGTCTAGAAATGCTTCTTTCGTGGTATCTGTGCGTTCAAGATTTGAAATTTGCCGTATAATTCTTTTTTGTATGGTGACAATCTTATTTATATTAGTTTTTGTTGTGGTAGCCCAAACCAGGTTGCAGTAGTTTATGTGTGAGTAAAACAGAGCGTAGTAAATTTGTAGCTTTGCTTGTAGTGGAAGAATACTACGACCGCGTGATAGTACCCCTGTAACTGCAGATTACTTTCGACAAAGAAATGCGATGTGAGTATCCCATTTCAAAGTTGAAGAAAAATATATTCCTAGAGTTTTGTGGTCACTGACAATGGCAACAGGCTGGTGTTCATAACTAAGCTGATGGGACGAGGAAACCTTTTTGTTGTTTGCACAGAATATGATCGCCTTCGTTTTAGTTGCATTAATCCTGAGTCTATTCTTTTTTGACCATAAAGACACCTTATTGAGAACTTCGTTGCATTTCATAATTGTTTGATCTAAATTAGAACCGCAGACAGTAAAAGTGGTATCATCAGCGTATATCATAAATTTAATTTCGGTGTCTATCAGGACAATGTCATTATTATAAATATTAAATAAAAGTGGACCCAGTACGCTACCCTGAGGCACTCCGTGCGTGACGGGTAAAAAAGATGATTTGTTATTGTTAATAAAAACACATTGCTGTCGGTCACGCAGGTATGACTCAAGCAAGGCCAAAGGTTTCCCGCGAATCCCGTATTGTGCAACCTTTGTCGTAAGAACGTCGTGGTCAATGGAATCAAAAGCCTTACTAAAATCCAAAAAAAGGCCTACTGTATACAATTGTTGTTCAATGTTTCCCAGGATGGTTTCCTTTAAGGATAGTAACGCTAATTCTGTAGATCTTCCCGCTCGGAAGCCAAATTGAGAATCCGTTATTACATACTCTACACATACTCATACACATACATACTCTACACCATCCGGGCAATTGCGCTCTCTCTTGCTCCCTGGTTGAGGGCCGTGTCAGACGGATACACTGGTCAGCCCACACAGAGGGATACAGAGAAAAACCCCTCCCTGGCGTACAGAGGTGGTGGACGGAGGGCAGAGGTGAGTAAGATTTGCACTGGTGCATAACCCCGTCGCACACACCCGACGGACAAGTCTTTTCATGTTGACGAGAGTGATATTAGACACGTCCAGTCTCAGGTGCTTGGCATCCGCTTCCTTCATCGCCACAAACAGTGAACCGTAACACCCTGCAAGGCCCACTGGTAGGCGCAGACAACAATTGTAATAGTTAACAAGTCAAAGCAACAATAGCACATCGATAAGGTAGTGCAGAAGGTGAAAAAGAACGTTAACAGAACAAAATACAGAATTGATTAAAAACAACAGCAAGTTAGCAGAACTCATGGTAGGAAGGAAAATCACGGCGTAACAGAAAAATTGTATGGATCTGGAAAAAATACAAGAGTTCATTCGTATTGTTATAAGAGCATTCATAATAGGAAAAAAACCTTCTCTTTAGTCTGTCCATAATAAGTGCATTATTAGTTCTCTTTTAAACTGGTGTAAGGATCTTGTGTTTTTCATTATCGGTCGTAGTTTGTTCCATAATGACATGCAACTGTTCTACAGTCTGTTTACCATAGTTAGTGTAAACTCTCGGTAAAAAGAAATTGTTATTCGACGCCACTCTGGTGGTACTATAAATCATCATGTTGGATGGTGAAAATGTGATCGGTGATAGCTAATTATTTACAAACGCGAAGAATAAAACACATAAGTTGTAGTTGGTGAGTTCAGAAATGGTAAGGAAGTTATACTCGTATCTCGTGTGTTAGGAATGTGGCATTAGCAAAGCGTGAACTGCAAGTAATAATTATTATGGCTTGGTGCTTAACTATCAGGAGAGACGCAGTGTGAGGGTCATAGGTGTTTTCCCAACATATTATACCATAAGTAATATGATATCGAACAAAAGAATGATAAAGGAAGTGTAATATGATGCACGTGTAGAGTAAGGGCGCGTTTTAATTAGGATGCGCATGCCCTAACATATTTTCTTTTTTATGAGAACAATATGATTCCGATATTCCAAGTTACAGCCAGGTAGATTGCCAAGGAAAGATGAACATGAACTTGGTGGAAGACGGTGGCAACCAATAATTATAGGTAGAATGGATGCTAAGTTTCGCTGATGGGAAGAGAATGAAACAAATTTAGTCTTGGTTCTATTAATAGATGAAATGCTAACATTACACCACATTAGCACGTTTTCTAAATCAGCATTTAGTTTATTAATGACAGGTGAGATGTCTTTATAGAAGGTAAATATAGTGCTACCGTCAGTGTACAGGATGCATATTTTGGAAGAAAGACAGCCACGTAAATCATTAATATAAACCAAAAATAGAAGTGGCTCCAGGATGGAGCCTTGAGGCACAACAATCTTAGTCGTTCGCTGTCGAGAGTAAACATTAGAAATAGAAATAACTTGAACTCTGTCTTGCAAGTAGCTTATTAGTAGCGAAAAGAGCAGGACTGCGAATGGGATATTATAATTTATGCTATCAAATCTGTGTTAGATCGATAAAAACTGAGCCCGTGAGAAGTCCATCGTCGACTAATGTTTTCAATTTGTCACAAAGATGGATGAGTGACAGCCCTGTGGAATATCCACGAGAGAAACCAAGCTTCAACAAAAGAGGATATTAAATTTAGAAAGGCATTTTGTTAACTGTATTTCAGTTAGTTTCTCAACAACTTTCCCGAAAAATTGTAGAATACATGTAGATCGGTAGTTAGCTAATAATGATCTGTCACATTTTTTTATAACTTCGATTAGACTGTCGCGCTTAAGTTTAAGACGAAACAAACCAGTCTTGAATAATAAATGAACAATAAATGAAGGTATATATGAAATTAG